>NW_027208817.1:0-44639 GCF_027789765.1 Dendropsophus ebraccatus
AACCCTCAGCAGTAAAGAGTGACTATCATCTTTGATATGGCGACCAAATAAATGCGTCTGGTGTGCACAAAAAGCCAAAATCAATACAGTAGTGTAGTCCCATAGGTCTCAATATGACATGAAATACATTTGGAAGTGATGTCGAAACCCCTCCCATCTGACATTCTTAATAGGGATCTGGGACCATGTTGTTCTACTGTATGTTCCTTTACTCGATTGGATCGCCATGGTTGAAACCAGTTGATTCAGACAATTAGTTCTGTTACTTCATTCAACCCTAAGGGCTGTGGTGTTGCAAACGGTAGATCCAGTACATTTCTCGTTGACCAAACTGGTCAAACCGGTTACTGGCACTGGAATTAATCTGATCAATAGGGCAAACGGTCAAAACTTTGGGGTCAGAACATGCATTTCATAGAAATGCCTAGAGACCCCATGTTTTAAAAACCCTTTTTTACATTGAGTCTATGTCCATTGAGACGACAGTGCAAAGGTTGTGTGGTCCGACCACGTATTGGAGTCCACACGGGCACTCCAACACGTAGATTACATAGCAAGATTTACAATTTAAGCTTTGCTTGATGGTATAGTTCTGCCCTGTTGCCCTGCTTGTGATGGTGGTAAAACCGTCCCTGATGGAAGTACAACACATACATCTCGGATGGTTGCATTTCGCCACTCTACACATGATTATTATTTGTTGTACCCTTCTGTGTCTGCGTAGGCAACTGGGAGCTATTAGGTTCTTTAAAGTGGGTGCTCTCCTGTATGTTACCAACGGTTTTTTAGGAAGTAAGGGGCCTAAAAAGGGGTCTAGTTTCAACAGGTGCCAGTGTTTCTGCAATACTTTTTGTATGTCTTTGTGTGATCTGCTATACGAGTGATGAATTAATCCTGTTGGGCTCTTGTTGTACAAGATCTTTAGTGTGCTAGTTAGACATGACCCCTGTGTCAGTTGACATGTTCTCTGGTAGGCATTATGTAGCAATTGTTTGGGATATCCCTTTGCTTTGAAACGTCTTTTCAAGATCGCTGCTTGTTTCTTGGAAAGTAGTGTCTTCTGTACAGTTCTTTCTAATTCTTTGTATGACTATAGGGGACATTGGTCTTCCATTTTTTCAAATGGCCACTCTTGAAGGATAAATAACTGTTAGAGTCAACCTCCTTGAAGAGGTTTCTGTAATGATTTCACTTCCTTGTGACTAATTAAAAGGTCCAAAAATTCAATCTGGACTTCAGAATGGTTGGGAGTTAGTTTAATCCCCCATGTATCTCATTGATGTACTGTACAAATTCACTGATGGTATTTGCGTCACCTTCCACAGGAAAAAAAGATGTCTATATAACGTTTGTAAATAAGGACATGATCTTAAAAGAGGGCAGGACCTGATGTGTGTGTTTTCAAAGACCCCCATAAAGAGATTAGCATACGACGGCGCACCCGCGTCCCATGGCTGTCCCACGGGTTTGGTGGTAGTGGCACCGTCGTACATGAAAAAATTATTCTTCAATATAAATCCTAGGGCTTCAATGAGAAACTCTGTTTGTCCCACTGGAATGTGTTCATCTTGGACCAAGAATTCCTGACACATTGGATACCAATGTCATGATGAATATTTGGTGTATAGGGCCGAGACGTCATGGTGACAAATGACATCCCTGATTCCCATGTTATTTCTCTTTAGGATGGATATTAAGTCATCGGAATTCATTAGAAAGCTTCCAGGTCCCTAACATATGGCTGAAGGATCAGATCTAGATATTTTGACAGGTTACTTGTCAGGCTCCTCACTCCTGAGATATGTTCTTTCCCGGAGGATTGATTGTGGCCTTATGTATTTTTGGAAGGTGGTAATAGTAGGGTATGGATGGATTGGTTATATTAAGGAACCTCCTTTCTTCTTTTGTGATAATGCCCTCTTCATTAGCTTTATTGATCAAATCCTGATAGTGTCTGTTAATGATGGGGAAGGGCTCATCAATGACCACACGGTAATAATTCACATCACTTAAATTCCTCAAGGCTTCTAGATGGTAATCACCATAATCTTGAATGACCACCTCCTCCCCCCTTGTCGCTGGTCTGATGACTATATTCCCATTATCTTTCAGTTTGGTCAGAGCTATGAACTCTTGTTTGGTTAGCCTCCCTTCATTTTTGGAACCAAACCCATAGTGATTTCCAGACAATAGTTTAAAATCCTCAAATACCACGTCATAAAAGGACTTGATGAGATGTCCTTGACTCTCCAAGGGATAAAACCTGGATTTCAGTTCTAACTTGGGGTGAACCCCCATAGTCCTGGATGAGTTGTCATCCAGTTTGGTTTCTTGTACATCATTGTTCTGTGCACCGTACGGTTTTATTGCAAAATGCCTTTTTAACGTTAATTTTCTTATATACTGGTGCAGATCCAGATATAGTTCAAAATCATCTGCACGATTCTCTGGTGAAAAGGATAGTCCTTTTTGAAGTAGTTGAATCTCATTCACAGTTAGCTGGTGGGAAGATAAGTTGAATATTTTGACTAATTCATCTTTGGAAGTGGGAGCTTTGAGTGTACCTTCTGAAGTATCTCTATTTTTTCCATTCTTTCTTTTTTTGTAGCTGACACCCCCTCTTTTTCCTCTCTTGCATTTTTTCTTTTTATACCCTGGTGGGGGTGAACATTTGTGGTATTAGTTTGGGTTTGGGGCTCTGGAGTGCTGGGCCTAAAAAAACCTGTCCTTCACTGGGGCTTGTTCGTTGTTCTCCCTTATTGGAGGGTGCCTGTTCCTGGAGTGATTTAAGGAGCGGGTACCAGCGCTTCATTACCCTTTTGGGTGTTGTCCACTGTGATAGTTCCTGTGGAACTGGTGCTACTAGTGTGTTTCCTTTGGGTACTGGACTCCTGGCACGTCAGTCTGTGGGTGCTGTGATAATTTTGCCAGCTCCTCTATGTCCATAGGTGGTTGACAGATATTTTGGAATTCTAATCTAATATCCGTTTTGAGCCTTTCTATGGTGTTCCGAACCTGAGGGGTCTTCATGAAGGCTCTACTTGGGGTACTGAGTTCAGAGTTATGGGTATCCTGGGTGTTCTTCTTGGATTCTATCTCTAGTGTTATCTGACATGGGGCAGAGGGGTGGTGGGGGGCAGGCGGGTCTGCTGCTACCAACTCTTGGCTTTCCTTAATGTTTGACCTTTGTATTGGATGGGCTCTAAAGGTCCTTGCATGATCATGTGTCTTTGATCTGTCCTTCATATTTGTCCTATTTGGGTGGCTGTGTGGCGTAAGTGACTTGTGGGGGTAGGCCCTCCATTTTCGGCTATTCTGGTTGAATCTTTCACCATTGGTATCTAACGTGGGTTTGCGACTCCACTTCCTATATGTGCCCTGGGTTCCGTCTTGCCTGTCTCTTTGTAGTTTGAAACCTTTTTTCTGTATGGTTTCTTTTTGTGTTTTGAGAATGCGTTCTGTAAGGTTGTTGTTGATTTTAATGAAATCCCTGTGTGTTCTGAACTTGTCTAGCTGGATTAGTGTATTGTGGATATCATTAGTGAGCTGTTCACATATTGCCTGTCTTTTCTTAATGATCACTTCTATCAATTGTTGTGCATGTACATTTAGTAGCTTTTCCCATTCATCCACAAACAATTCATCATTTTTGAAAGTGGGTTCTACGGTATGTCGTAAACCCCTTGGTGCGAGATTCTCACTTAAGTATATCTCTAGAAAATCAATGTCAGTCTGATGTCTCAGTTCATCTAAAAAGAGGTCCTCAACTTTGTGAAAAGTTTTCAACATACAATCAGTGAAATCAGAATCACTGTTCACAATACTTGCATTCTCGATGTTCTGCTCTGACTGGATGAAATCCTTGATAAGTTTGCTCCGATCTTCTCGTCTGCTGTAGAAGTAATCCATGGTGCTGGACAAAGTAAAGATGTATCCTGCAGTGCTGCTGCCTGTGGTGCAAGGTCACTTTTGTGCCACTCCGGGGTGAACAGTGCCCACTCCGTCCGTAAAATGTACATGCAAAGAAAAAAACACACAAACGGCGCTGCATGTGCAGGTCAAAACACACTTTGGAGAAACATGCATATGTGTGCAAATGCACGCTCACCTGAGTGGGTCGTACACAATTAGGCACGACTCTAATAAGCGCTCTGGATCAACGGGGGATGCTGCCTTCCACCTTCCGATTCTCCAAAGTGGATCCTCGGTGTCAGTCACAATAGTGGTAAACAGAAGAGGTTGGTGGGATTTGTCTGGCGCAACCACCCCTATTGGAACACCGGCCACGTTCCCCTGTAACTTCTCTGAATGAGGAGAACTCCTGGCACTGGTGTGAAGTCAAATTCAGGCTTTTATTTGATGCAACGCGTTTCGAGGGTGCAATCCCCTCTTCATCAGGCATAATACAGGTAACAAACAACAATCTTTTATAGTAAAACAGTAATGGATGACCCGGAAGTGCTTTCTGCTCTCTAGTGACCTCTGACATCATCATCCCACATTACACTGAAACGCGTTGCATCAAATAAAAGCCTGAATTTGACTTCACACCAGTGCCAGGAGTTCTCCTCATTCAGAGAAGTTACAGGGGAACGTGGCCGGTGTTCCAATAGGGGTGGTTGCGCCAGACAAATCCCACCAACCTCTTCTGTTTACCACTATTGAGACTGAGCACTATGTCATACTGGAAAGAATATACTACTTCCTGCAGGACATACAACAGCTGATAAGTACTGGAAGGCTTGAGATTTTTAAATAGAAAAAATTGACAAACCCGTGTAACTTTCTGGCATCGGTTGATTTGAATTTTTTTTCCTTTCGGAGTACTGCTATAATTAATTTTTCATACATCTTTTATCAGTAGAAACTCTGCATACATTTATACATTGAACAAACATTATGCAGAAAACGTGGAGGCTGCAGGCATCCAGGGTATCAACATGTTATGACTTTGTGTTTTTACGGTTATACAGGGAATTCTATAGTGGCACCATTTATCATGTATTAGAAAACCTAAAAGTAATTTTTGGCTGGGAGAAAAAAAAGATGCCTTCATTTTTTTTTTTTTTTGCATTTTGGGTCCTCATGATTACACTGATAATAATTTATATAGTTTTTTTAACGTTTTACTACTTTTGAATTTTAAAATAATTTCTTTGCATCACCATATACTGAAAGCCATACCATCTATAGATTTGTATAGGAGCTCCTTTTTTGTGGGAAATGTTGATTATACTTTTCTCTTTTTTTGTAATTATTTTAAGTGCTAGTCCTGTGGGGGCCTGATCACCTCAATCTCATAATTGAGGCCTCAGTCCTCTATTAGAATGAAGCAGTGGGTCAAGAATGCTACTGACTGAGGCATATAGGGGTCACACAGCAAGGGCTGGATTTACAGATCTCACAGCTTCCGCCACGTATGTAGCAGGTTCAGCTGCTGAGCCTGCCCCATACTCCCCACCTGACATTGTCACATATGTTAAAGAGTCACTGTTGTATTTTTATTTTATTTTTTTTGCAGAAATCAATAGTCCAGGCAATTTTAAGAAACTTTGTATTTGGGTTTATTAGCCAAATATGTCATTATCTGCATTTAAAAAGCCTTTTCCTAGGTCCCCCCCTCCCTCCTCTTTTCCATCCACTCCAAAAAATCAGGAAATTGTGACTTGTTGCATCAGACGTACCCAGTCTGATCTATAGAGAGGGGAGCAGGGAGGAGGGAGTTAGCCGACAGCAGAAAGCAGATAACAGAGGATTACAGGCACAGAGCTGGGTGACAGCTGTAATCAGAGCTCAGAGAGGTCATTGCTGACTGTCAGAGGAGATAAAGGGTGAGGTAGTTGTAGATTAACTCTTTGTTGTCCTGTTTTGGTCTTTTATTTAGCTCTCTCCATAGGAGAACAATGAAGACAGGGGGGAGAGCTTCAAACTGCTTTTTCATGATAAAAATGCATTTTACGGCTAATAAACCCAATGACAACGTTTCTTAAAATCGCCTGGACTATTGATTTCTGCAAAAAAAAAAAAATCACAACAGTGACACTTTAACTATCTGAATGGGGTTAAAGAGCCTGTTCCATTAGGATGATACCTGCCCATATGCCCTCTTAGATAGGAACGGCCCATACTGAGTCTTGCTGTGGGATTTTAATATACCCCTGCAGTGACTTCAACTGTTAGGGCTCCAGTTGCTGCAAGACAACCACTCCTAGCACAAGAAAAAACATATATATATAGGATCTGTAGCCTAATTTTTCCCTCAGCTCTGACCTAAATCTTTCTGCCTTCTACTTCTCATAACCCAGAGCTTTTCTATTAACAGAGTTTTTTTTTCTGCCTTGACAGCTGATGACTGCCGGCTTCTCTGCAAGTTACCGAAAGTGAAGTGCTTACGCAACGACCAGAGGGAAGGTACGGGGCCTATCGGGGGACCCATCTGCAGACATTGCCTTAACATTAATGGACAGGAGCTGGGAGCAGAAGGAAGTTGTACTGGGAGCAGCTGATAAGCTCAGAGCGGCAAAGCGCGGAACAACCTGATGATTTTTTATAGGAACAGATCAAATATTTATTCATCAAAAGGGCATTCACCCATAAATGTCCTATGTCTGTTAGTGCGCAAGCTGGGCGACAGTCAGGATGGCGGTCAGTATAGCTGCCACAAGGTTCGGCATCTAATTTTGACTTCTGAGTGAAAGACAAATAAATACAGTACTTCTTTGAAAATACTTTAAATGGGTGTACAGCTCCTATTCAGATCTATAAGCCTCCATGGTAACAGACTACAAACAAATTCTGTGTAGTCTAGGGGCTGTATTACATGGCTCGATCACCACTGTTAACAAGCGCCAATCTGCTAAATGGACGCTCGTTTATGGAGCCAATTACATTATATATTATATACATTATATACATATACATTATATTATATATTAGTCTTGTCTGTGCCTTTTTTTTTAAATAATAAAGTATATACATACCTCTTCACGCTTCTGCCCCCTCCCTGGTGTCTTCCTGGCTTCTACCCAGTCCCTGCAGCTGCCGTAAGAACTGGCAAAGCTGCTCTCTGAAGTGACAGGCCGCTCAGCCAATCACTGCTCGCGGCTCTGTCCCGTCTCAGCCGGTGATTGGCTAAGCATCCTGCCACTTCAGATACCGGCTCTGAAGTTCCACCGACGGCTGCGGGCAGAAGCCAGGACAACACCAGGGAGGGGGCAGAAGCTCCGGGGAGCGTGGACAGGTACGTAGATACTTTATTCTTTTCTGTACTCGTCCATCAGCTGGCAGACAGTGATTTTAGGTCAGGACCAAAAGACACGATTAGGAGATGATCATTGCCAGCGGCCGATCTTTGTCTTTATTACACAGAGCGATAATCTGCCAAATTGCCCTGATTCGACAGATTATCGCTCCATGTAATAGGGCCCTAAGACATTAGCAGTAGCGGTCTCTGGCACCAAGCACCCCAAGCCAATCGCTTGGGGCCTCCAACATCCAGGGGGGCCCCCACACCCCGCTCTTGTGCTTAAGACCGCTGGACAGGGCCGCTGCCCCGCTCTCTGCTGCGATCTGGACTGTAACTATGAGCACTCGTAATGAGCGCTCATAGTTACATGCAGCAGCACTGACAGGGCTCCCGTCCTGTCAGTCACTCTTGTGGCCGCAGAAAGTGTTTTCCCTGCGGTCACAAGTGGCCGCTTTGTCCTTGTGGTGCCGGTGCTCCAGTGACATCACTGGAGCATCGGCGCCAGGACAAGGGGAGTGCGGCCACAAGAGTGAAGAGAAGAGGAGACGCCCAGACCCAGGTGAGTATAAATGTTTGTTTTATTGTTTTATATACTATATGGGAGGGAGAGCACACAGGGGTCTGTTTAACTGGGGGAGCGCACAGCGGGGGTCTATATAAATGGGGGAGCACACAGGGGGGTCTATATAAAAGGGGGAGCACACAGGGGGACTATATATAACTGGGGGAGCACACAGGGGGGCTATAGACTACTGGGGCAGCACACAGGGGGTCTATATACTACTTGGGGCAGCAGAATGGGGTCTATATACAACTGGGGGAGAACACAGGAGGTCTATATCGAAGTGAGGGAGCAAACATGGGAGCCATATACTACTGGGGGAGCACACGGGGGTCTATATACTAGTGGTAGGGCACACAAGGGTCTATATACTACTGGTTAGGCACACAGGGGTCTATATACTACTGGGGGAACATACAGGGGGTCTATATACTACTGGTGAGGCACACAGGGGGTCTATATACTGCTGGGGGCAGCACACAAGGGGTCTATATACTGTTGGAGGAGCACACATGGGGTCTATATACTACTGGGAGAGTACACAGGGGTCTATATAATACTGGTGGGGCACACAGGGGGTCTATATACTACTTGGGGAACCACACAGGGGGTTTTCATACTACTGAAGGAACACACAGGGGTCTATATTTAAGTGGGGGAGCACACAGGCGGTCTATATCCAAGTGGGGGAGCACACAGGGGGGCTAAATACCACTGAGGGAGCACACAGGGGGGCTATATACAAGTGGGGAGCACACAGGGAGTCTATATACTAGTGGGGGAGCACACAGGGGGTATATACAGCTGGGGGCAGCACACAGTGGGTATATACGACTGGGGGCAACACACAGTGGGTCTATATACAACTGGGGCAGCACACAGGGAGTCTACTTCTGGGGGAGCACACAGAGGTCTATATACTACTGGGGGAAGCACACAAGGGGTATATACTACTGGGGGCAGCACTCAAGGGGTATATACTACTGGGGGCAGCACACAGTGGTCTATTGTTGTGTAGCGCATGTCGAGGGGTGGGGGCCCCAGACATAACTTCGTTGGGGCCCCAGAAATGCCAAGACCGCCCCTGGACATTAGTCATGTGTTATTTTACTCCCTCTGCAAGAGGATTAGAGGAGTAACAAAAGACTGCATAGCCCTGTAGTCTGCATGGGTACGGTATATATAAAATGATAGGATTACAGTGTGAGGACTTCATCTTAGTGGGACTGTTCATTAAAAGAGATTCTGGACATTTTTAAAAGCAGGCAGGGGGGAATTTGACCATGAGTAGGAACTTACCTCTCCCCATGACCATGCTGAGCTGTGGGGCCGAGCTCTGACATGCCTGACACTTCACAACCCTGCTGGTGGACTGGCTGCTCAGCTAGTCAGTGACTTGGGCTGGATGCTGTTCCAGTCACTGATTGGCTGAGCTGCCAGTCCATCAGTCAGGACAGGTCTTTTGCCCCCCGAGTTGTGATAACGTCACAACTTGGGTAAAGTTCCTTCTGGTGGGTGCACAGGGAGAGGTAAATTTGTACTTTTAATCAATTTACCCACTGCTGGCTGAAAGATTTTATAAATTACCTGACTTCTCCTTTAAATACTTATGCAAACATTTCTGTTTATTATTCCATATATTATAAAATATATGTTTCTAATTTTTCTGATCACTGACCATGGTAACAGACTACAAACAAACCATGTAGTTATGTGTTAATTTACTCCCTTTGCCAAACACTAGAAGAAAGGGAAAAAATAATACTTGCCTTATAATATAAAAATATGCAGTGTTGCAAATTACTTCTATTGAAAAACAATTCATGTTTGGTCCTATGTGTCTCCACGGTAACAGACTACAAATATACCTTATGTAGTCTGCTCCTGTAGTCATACAGTTAGATACACTTTCTAAAACACCAGAAGAAAGGGAGAAGAGTAGAGATGAGCAAACCGAGTTCGGGTTCGAGTCGATCCGAACGTTCGGTATTTGATTAGCTGGGGCTGCTGAACTTGGATAAAGCTCTAAGGTTGTCTGGAAAAGATGGATACAGCCAATGACTATATCCATGATTTCCACATAGCCTAAGGGCTTTATCCAAGTTCAGCAGCCACCGCTAATCAAATGCCGAAAGTTTGGGTTCGGATCGACTCGAGCATGCTCCAGGTTCGCTCATCTCTAGAGAAGAGTAATACAAGGCTGCAAGAGCAGTCTATTTAGGATTGTAATCTGTAACCATAGGTCTGCATAGGAGCTGTATACACAAAACGATTCTGATGAAAACAGCGCCACATCTATCCATAGGTTACGTGTTGTATTGCAGCTTGACTCTATAGAAGTAAATAGAGCTGAGTAGCGATATCACACACAGTGTAAGGGACAAGCTTTCCTAATTCCGGAGGAACCCTTAAAGGAGAAGTCCAGTGAAAGTTTTTATTAAAGTATCGCATTGTCCCCCAAAAGTTATACAAATCACCAATATACACCTATTACAGTAAATGCTTATAAAGTGTTTTTTCCCTGTACTTACTACTGCATCAAGGCTTCACTTCCTGGATAAAATGGTGATGTCACGACCCGACTCCCAGAGCTGTGCGGGCTGTGGCTGCTGGAGAGGATGATGGCAGAGGGATGCTCAGTGTCCTTCCAGTGCCCTGTGTCCCTCAGTGTCCCCCTGCCATCATCCTCTCCACCAGCCACAGCCTGCACTGCTCTGGGAGCGGGGTCGTGACATCACCATTTTATCCAGGAAGTGAAGCCTTGATGCAGTAGTAAGTGCAGTGAAAAAAGCACTTTATAAGCATTTCCAATAATAAGTTTATATTGGTGATTTGTATAACTTCTTCCTTTAAAGGTCTCTATTTGTATACAGGTTTCCCCCTAGTAGTCACATGAGTAGATGTGTATTAGAGGAACAGAGCTCTATATAAACAGAACACCGGAGCTTGATCAGGTCTAATAGGAAAATGCCTAATAAATTTGTAACTTTATGTTTATTTTAAACAAAGCTTTATTTGTTACAATGCAGCGTTATTTATATGCTTTACCCGCGTCAGGAATGAGTCCTTATATCTTCTATCTTACTCCTGTTATATATTGGTGAATAGGAACTATTAGGATTTTATAGGCACATAAAATCTGATTTGCGCTGCACGCCTCTCCTTGCATTAAACCACGCCGTAAAATCCGCCGCCTTATTCCTCTTACAGTTTTAGGATAATCAATCAGTATCCGGCTCCTGATATAAAATCAATTCCTTTGTGTTGGAGAATAAATCGCATCTAACAAGCTACATTGACTCTAATAGAGCGATGCCACCTCCCCAGCAGCCGTTGTGATATTATCCAAGCACTTTACCCCCCTCCCACCCTGTAATATTTCTATAACACATCTGTCTGTCCGTCAGCAATCCCAGATGATTCATGTACGGATCAGATCAAATGAAAGTAGTAATTATGCATGTAAACAGAGGGGGCACATGTTTATATATCATCTGGCTGATCATGCTGCCTTTATATTACCCAGGAGATATATAGTGCTGCTGCGTGTTAACTGCTTAGTGCCATGGCTGCAATCAACCAGATTTAGATTTCGTTTTACCACTAGGAGGCAGTATACAATCATATACTACTTTAATATGTTGGTATGATTTGCCTTGCTCAATGTGAACCCAGCATTGTAGGGAACACAAAGGCCCCATCCAATACAGAGCCACTTCTTATACGGCAATAAATACATGTAGCCCATTGCCCCCAAGTGGGGTCAACAGCTTTTTCAGTACAGTAGGAAACTCTTTTGCTTAATGGAGAAATCTGGCGAAAATGTTTATTAAAGTATTGTATTGCCCCCCCAAAACTTATGCAAATCACCAATATACACTTATTTTCGGAATAAAGTCCTTTTTCCCCTGCACTTACTACTGCATCAAGGCTTCACTTCCTGGATAACATGGTGATGTCACTTCCTGGATAACATGGTGATATCACGACCCGACTCCCAGAGCTGTGCGGGCTGTGGCTGCTGGAGAGGATGATGGCAGAGGGATGCTCAGTGTCCCTCCAGTGCCCTGTGTCCCTCAGTGTCCCCCTGCCATCATCCTCTCCAGCAGCCACAGCCCACACAGCTCTGGGAGTCAGGTCGTGACATCACCATTTTATCCAGGAAGTGAAGCCTTGATGCAGTAGTAGATGCAGGGGAAAAAACACTTTATAGGCATTTCCCGTAATAAGTGTATATTGGTGATTTGAATAACTTTTGCGGGGCAATACAATACACACCCAAAATTCTAGCAAAAAAACCTTCCATAGTGAAATAGTTAATAAAACAAATCGAATTGCATAACCTACATAATAATTAAGATACATAATAATGATATCTTTATTTATAAATCAAATTTGTTAATAAAATCCATAAAATTACACAGTACACTAGGACATGCACAGACACACAGAAAAATAGCCAGGGGCACACACCTGGTTGCAGGGGCTGAGCATTAATGTTAACACTAATATACATAAGGTGCATATAAAGATATATATATATACACACACACACAGACATATTTTATTATATCAATGTAAAAGTAGGCGACCGGTAGTCATAGAGGTAAACTGGTCATACATAGAATAATCCTAAAATAGAGTATGCAGTACAAGCCCTATAAAAGGAAAAATGCAGTAATCCACACACATATATGATAATACCAAAGAATAGGGGGCTTACTGATAGTTAACAGAAGCAGACCAGAATCCAAAAAATATATATATATGAAGAATGACAATTACAAAGACAAAGGCCTCTGATGACTCACTCCATCCCAACCATTTGGCCCCCGGTCCGTCACGTATTTTGCTACCCAAAGCCTTGCCAGGAGCTGATGTTTCTACCATACAAGCCCACCTATATACCCCTCATATCTCATTCCAACCAATAGATTCCACCCCCTCATTAAAGGGGTTATCCAGCTCTACAAAAACATGGCTAATTTTGCACCACTCTTGTCTCCAAATTGGGTTGGGTTTGAAACTCAGTTCCATTGAATTAAATGGAGCTTAAAGGGGTTCTCCAGCGCTACAAAAATATGGCCATTTTTACCCCTACTGTTGTCTCCAGTTCAGGTGCAGTTTGCAATTAAGCTCAGTTTACTTCAATGGAACTGAGTTTCAAAACCCCACCCAAACTGGAGACAACAGTAGGGGGAAAGTGGCCATATTTTTGTAGCGCTGGATAACCCCTTTAATTGCAAACCACACCTGAACTGGAGACAAGAGTGTGGGAAAAGTGGCCATGTTTTTGTAGCACCCGATGACACCTTTAACACATCTGATTGTCTTCACTAATCCTGCTGCATTCGCAGTCTATCTGCCCTTACATCATCTCCTCCATTAGTATGTGGCGCCACACATTCACGTGGAATGCCGCAGATGCATACGGACTGCTTCAACCTACCTCACATCTGTAACATCCGGTCCCGGTCCTAAAGCAATCCCTATGTTACTGACCATATCCCTTTGTTCCCTAGCCGCATCAGATCAGATGATGGCCTTCATAATGCACTCTTCAGTGTACTGTGAGGCCACACCAAAATGGCGCACGTCTTAGTAGTGGCTGTGAGAAGCCTGGTTGTTTGTTCATTTATTCATACTACGCGTGCCATTTTGGTGTGGCCCTGGATAAAGTATAACTCTATGACCCACACATCCACGTGGATGTGTGGTGCCACATACTATTGGTTGGAATGAGATATGAGGGGTATATAGGTGGGCTTATATGATAGTAACATCAGCCCCTAAGAAAGCTTTGGGTAGCGAAACACGTGTCGGGCACTCAGGGGGTTTCAGCGGTTACGGTGGAGTGAGGCACCGGAGGTTTGGTTTGCCTTTCTAATTGTTATTCTTTATACATATACTGTATATATATTTTGAATTCTGGTCTGCTTCTGTTAACCATCAGTAAGCCCCGTATTCTTAAGTATTATCATATCTTTTATAGGGCTTGTACTGCATACCCTATTGTGACTAAGGATTATTCTATATATGACCAGTTTACCTCTATGACTGCCGGTCGGCTCTTTTTACACACACACACACACACATATATATATATATATATATATATATATAAAATCTTTATATGCACCTTATGTATATTAGTGTTAACATTGCATCCAGGTGTGTGCCCCTGGCTATTTTTCTGTGTGTCTGTGCATGTCTTAGTGAATTGTATAGTGTAATTTTATGGATTTTATTAACAAATTTGATTTATAAATAAAGATATACTTCAGTATAATGTTGTCTTGTTAATCATTATGTAGGTTATGGGGCAATACAAAACAAAAATTACAAAAAATTAAATCTTCTCCTTTAATAAAACCTATTACAGAGTTTCTTAAAATCACTTGCACTATTGATATTTATTGATTTTTAAAAAAATTACATTTAAATTACAGGCATGCTTTAACCCATGCAGTAGCCAAGATCACCAGCTGTCGTGAATTTTTTTTTTGCAGAAATCAATAGTCCAGGCGATTTTAAGAAACTTTGTAATTAGGTTTATTAGCCGAAAAATGCATTTTTATCATGAAAAAGCAGTTTGAAGCTCTCCCCCCTGTCTTCATTGTTCTCCTATGGAGAGAGCTAAATAAAAGACCAAAACAGGACAACAAAGAGTTAATCTACAAATACCTCACCCTTTATCTCCTCTGACAGTCACCACTGACCTTTCTGACCTCTGATTACAGTGTTCACCCAGCTCCATGCCTGTAATCTCTTTGTTCTCAGCTTTCTGCTGTCGGCTAACTCCCGCCTCCCTTCTCCCTAGAACAGACTGGGTACGTCTGATGTAACAAGTCACAATTTCCAGATTTTTTGCAGTGGATGGAAAAGAGGAGGGAGGGGAGACCTAGGAAAAGGCTTTTTAAATGCAGATAATGGCATATTTGGCTAATAAACCCAATTACAAAGTTTCTTAAAATCTCCTGGACTATTGATTTCTGCAAAAAAAAAAAAAAAAAAATACGACAGTGACTCTTTAACCCCTTAACCTCTTAACCCTTAGACGACCCAGGGCGTATAGTTACGCCATGGAAGTCTGTCCCCAGACGACCTAGGGCGTAACTGTACGCCCTGGGTGTTTCTCACGCTATGAAGCGTGCTCCGGAGCGGAGCGCGCTTCATAGCAGGTGAGGGCCGGCTGCAATCAGCAGCCGGGACCTCACCGGTAATGACACGCTGCAGCGATCGCGCTGCCGCGTGTCATTAACTCCTTAAACGCCGCGATCGCGGCGGGACCGCGGCGTTTAAGTGTAAGTGACAGGGGGAGTCCCCTGTCACTTACCGATCGGGACCCCCGCAGTGTGACTGCGGGGGTCCCGATCGGTAAAACGGGCCGCCGGAGGTCTCTCACCTGCCTCCGTGCGGTCCGATCGGCGCTCTGGTCACTGAGCCTGCACAGGCAGGCTCAATGAGCAGAGCGCCGATAACACTGATCAATGCTATGCCTATGGCATAGCATTCATCAGTGTAAAAATCCAAGTAGTGAATGTAAAAGTCCCCCAAAGGGACTTCAAATGTGTAAAAAAAAAAAGTTAAAAACACTAACACACAACCCCAAAACCCCTCCCCCAATGAAATTTGAAATCACCCCACTTTCCCATTATATAAATAAAACATATAAAAATAAATAAATAGATAAACATATAATATACCGTAGCGTGCGTAATTGTCCGATCTATTAAAATATAACAAGCGTCATTGCGAACGGTAAACGGCGTACACGAAAAGAGGGAAAAAAGTGCGCGGATTACCGATTTTATGTTACATTATATATATATAAAAAAATTAATAAAAAGTGATCAAAACGTCCGATCTTCACAAATATGGTATTAATAAAAACTAGAGATCATGGCGGAAAAAATGACACCCCATACAGCCCCGTAGGTTAAAAAATAAAACCGTTATAAGCGTCACAATAGTCCCATTTTATTTATAATTAATTGCCAAAAAAAAGGATTTCATTTAAAAAAAATATATAACATTAGAGAATCTGCGTAAACCTGCATGTGGTTGTGTTCGGACTGACCTATAGAGTAATAGTGTCATGTCACTTTTACCATATAGTATATTACGTAGACACAGGAACCCCCCAAACGTTACCATATTGCATTCTTTTTTGCGATTTCACCAATTTATATCTTCATAAATAATATATTTGGAATTCCATCATACATGTTATGGTAAAATGAAAGACGCCATTACAAAGTACAACTATTCCTGTAAAAAACAAGCACTTACATGGCCTGTAGATAAAAAACTGAAAGTGCTGGAGCTCTTAGAAGGGGAGGAGGGGAAAACGGAAACACTAAGATCAAAATTTGCGCGGTCCACTGGGTCATTTTGGGCCTGGTCCTCAAAGGGTTAAGGACATAGGACGTACCGGTACGTCCTATGTCCTCACTTGCACTTCAAAGCGGGGCCGCGCGGCGGCCCCGCTTTGAAGTGCCGCGATCCCGGGTGCCGCGTGTAGCCCGGGACCGCCGCTATTAGCGGGCACGGTCTGATCGCCGTGCCCGCTAATTAGCTAATCGGAGGCAGCTGTCAAAGTTGACAGCTGCCTCCGATTACCGGAGGCAACGTTTCCCTGGTGTCTAGTGGGGGAGATCGCTCCTCCGGGACCTTGTCCCGGAGGAGCGATCTCCGTTACTGATGCCGGCCGGGGACGCGTCCAAGATAGCGCCGTCCTCGGCTCGGCACTCGTTCGTTTTCGGCTGCAGCAGCCGAAAGCAAACGAGTGCCGATCTCATGGATCTCTGCAGCATATCTATGCTGCAGAGATCTCAATGAGAGATCCAAGTGTATATACTAGAAGTCCCCCAGGCGGGCTTCTAGTATATGTGTAAAAAAAAAAAAAAAAGTGTTGTTAATAGTAAAAAGCCCCCTCCCCTAATAAAAGTCTGAATCACCCCCCTTTTCCCAGGTTTTAAATAAAAGTAAACAAATAAATAAATAAATAAACATGTTTGCTATCGCCGCGTGCGTAATCGCCCGAACTATTAATTAATCACATTCCTGATCTCGTACGGTAAACGGCGTCAGCGCAAAAAAATCCCAAAGTGCAAAATTGCGCATTTTTGGTCGCATCAAATCCAGAAAAAATTTAATAAAAAGCGATCAAAAGACGTATATGGGCAATCAAGGTACCGATAGAAAGATCACATCATGGCGCAAAAAATGACACCTCGCACAGCCCCATAGACCAAAGGATAAAAGCGCTATAAGCCTGGGAATGGAGCGATTTTAAGGAACGTATATTGGTTAACAACGGTTTGAATTTTTTACAGGCCATCAGATACAATATAAGTTATACATGTTATATATCGTTTTAATCGTAACGACTTGAGGAACATGCATAATAAGTCAGTTTTACCCCAGGGTGAATGGCATAAAAACACATTTCCCCCAAATAAAAGAAATGCGTTTTTTTTTTCAATTTCACCACACTTCGAATTTTTTTCTGGTTTCGCAGTGTACTTTATGCAAAAATTCAGCCTGTAATTGCAAAGTACAATTAGTGACGCAAAAAATAAGGGGTCATGTGGGTTTCTAGGTGGAAAAATGCAAGTGCTATGACCTTTTAAACACAAGGAGGAAAAACCGAAAACGTAAAAACGAAAATGGGCCATGTCCTTAAAGGGTTAAGGACGGAGCCACTTTTCATTTTTGCGTTTTAGTTTTTTCCTCCTTGTGTTTAAAAGGCCATAGCACCTGCATTTTTACACCTAGAAACCCACATGAGCCCTGTTTTTTTTGCGTCACTAATTGTACTTTGCAATTACAGGCTGAATTTTTGCATAAAGTACACTGCGAAACCAGGAAAAAATTCAAAGTGTGGTATTTGGGGGGTATTTGTTTGTACGCCATTCGCCGTGGGGTAAAATTGACTTGTTATTTATGTTCCTCAAGTCGTTACGATTACAACGATATATAGCATGTATAACTTATTGTATCTGATGGCCTGTAAAAAATTCAAACCATTGTTAACAAATATACGTTCCTTTAAATCGCTCCATTCCCAGGCTTATAGCACTTTTATCCTTTGGTCTATGGGGCTGTGTGAGGTGTCATTTTTTGCGCCTTGATGTTTACTTTCTATCGGTACCTTGATTGCGCATATACGACTTTTTGATCGCTTTTTATTAAAATTTTTCTGGATTTGATGCGACCAAAAATACACAATTTTGCACTTTGGGATTTTTTGGCGCTTACGCTGTTTACCATGCGAGATCAGGAATGTGATTAATTAATAGTTCGGGCGATTACGCACGCGGCGATAGCAAACATGTTTATTTATTTATTTTTATTAACAACATGGGAAAAGGGAGATGATTCTGACTTTTATTAGGGGAGGGGGCTTTTTACTAATAACAACTTTTTTTTTTTTTTTTTTTACACTTATACTAGAAGCCCTCTTGGGGTTAGGGTTATTCCCCCTGGGGTTAGGGTTATTCCCCCATGGGGGACTTCTATAAGTGCATTGATCTCTCATTGAGATCTTTGCTGTATAGTAATACAGCAAAGATCAATGAGATCGGCACTCGGATGCTTTCGGCTGCTGCAGCCGAAAGCATCCGAGTGCCGAGTCGGGATCAGCGCCATTTTGGCGGAGACCCCGACCGGCACAAGTCACGGAGATCTGCATCTGATTACTGTATAAGCGGGCATGGCGATCTGACCGTGCCTGCTAATACCCACGGTCCCAAGCTACAAGCGGCACCCGGACCGCGGCGGTTCAGAGCGGGGTCGCCGCTCTTTTCTATCATAGACAACTAAAAAAACAGACATGCACTAATCCTTCCAACACTCCAGAGCATGAAGAAAAACATTATGGGGGGGATTTATCAAACTGGTGTAAAGTAGAATTGTCTTAGTTGCCCCTAGCAACCAATCAGATCCCACCTTTCATTTTTAAAAGAATCTGTGAGGAATGAGAAGTGGAATCTGATTGGTTGCTAGGGGCAACTGAGACAATTCTACTTTACACCAGTTTGAGAAATCTCCCCCTATGTCCTGGGCTGGGCATCCATTCACTACTGTAGACCTATAAGAAAGCTGGCATTAACTTTTCTAACACCCTAGTTCAGGCATGTCCAAAGTCCGTCCGGAGGGCCATTTGCGGCCCGCGTTCCGAACTTTTACGGCCCCCCAGGTATCCAGCTTGCTATTATCTGCCTGTGTTATGAAGCATATAGCATGTAGCATGTAAAATGGTCGGCCCTCGCACATGTTCACTTCATCAAATTTGGCACTCTTCGAAAAAAGTTTGGACATGCCTGCCCTAGTTAGTACACCAGGGAAGTGCGGGTTAACCCATAGAACACCATGAAATTTAGCCTGAACAGCTTTACTACTATAGACTACATGCAGGAATGGTCTGGACTAGAAACCTGCTCCCTAGAGGAAGGTGTGTCTTGTAGAATGCATAGCTACATACATCCCAGTGCTCCCAACTGGGGTTATCACGATCCAACCCTGAGCCTGCATAGAAGAATACTGTCTCTTATATGAAGACTACAGAGACTGTGAACAGGTTTGGATTCAATGTTAAACATTTAACTTTTTGATTCAGCACTTCATCCCGTCCATAGCTATACCTTAGCATGAAAATTATAGCTACGTGCTGTCACCACTAGATGGAGTGAAGGAGTTTACTGCATACAGTAAAAGTTCTCCAATTGGTGGCTGCAGGCAGAATCTTATAATATAACTTAGTGTCTTTACAAGTGATGCTCCATAGCAGAACACGCTCTTAACCACTAGAATATACTGTATGTGGCTGCCTGGAGTGAAGTGGGGGCAGTGATCAGAGGCACAGTCACTAGTTCTTTGTCTTTCTCCTATGAGCAGGTGGTAACTGTGTCCTGACAAAGCTGGTGCCAACCGATAGCCACTTGTCTCCCCAGTTAATTTTTCTTCCAATAATGGGTGCAAATCTCCAGCCCACTGGAGACTGGAAAGCGAGAGAGATTGCACTATGCTATACTTTCCCTCAGTACAGCCATGGCATCTGAGTAAGTGCTACCCTTCCCTCTGGAAGGTTCCTATCTAAGCGTGTTTTTATGTGTTAACCCTTCTACTATCAGTCGTACCTAGTACAATGTTACAAGGTTACAGTGTTAGACCATGACAGCACAGTACAAATACATAAAACGGATACAAAGCAAGCCACAAGCTGAATGACGCCCAACTACAGGCCCGGCAGGGAGCCCCAGCGGGACATTGCAGATATATCAATCAGCACAGTGGGCAGCTAATAACAGTTTATCTCATCTGCCATATTGTAAGGCCATGAGATCTCAGCACATTGTGCTCCCTAGAGGTCCAAACCAGCTATAGAGATGCTGACCCGACAGCCGGATATGACAGCTACATCTGCTGCCCGGTGAGCGGCAGAAAATCCTATGTAGGTGTCATTTTTACCTTTGATATAACTGGAAAGTTAGAATAGGTGATGCAGGGATTTATTTAACAAATGTGGAGTTTCCTTTTTAAGAAAAGAAGAAAAAAAAAGATACGAAATGTAAATGTGTTAATTCTGGGAAAGAGGACAATCTCTACATCTGCATAATTTATTCATAATTATATGCAGAATATTCATGAGACTTCACAGCGATCGCTTCTCTTGTGTACATCCTCCCACATACAGGAGACAAAGACACCAGGCATTAACATGAGCCCTGACAATGCTGAACACTGAGCGCTGGAAGTGCGGCTGGTGTGTATGAGAAGGTAGCACCAGGGAGCTGACATTAACCTTTACAGTAACCCCTCTATTACCCTAGACTTCCTGGGAAATGTGCGTTAACCTCTGCACTACCCAAGACTACCAGGGAAGTAGAAAACACACACTAACCCCAGCTCTACTGTAGAGCACCAGGAAGATTAGACATTATGTTGCTGCCCATGGTGAGACTAACAATTAATTCCATGCTTGTTATTATCTAGTCACTCTCCTTCCCCCAGTTCTGAGCTGCTGCTTTGTGCTGAAGACACAAAAATCTGTGTGTGAGCTTTTCTCTTTGTCTCCGCCTCCTCTCCCTCCCTTCTGAGACGGCTAATGTAAACAAGTCCCTGACTGGCATTATCTGCAACATTGTAGCTTCTTTGTAATGCTGGGAGGGTTAATCACAGCAAGTTCATCAGCAACTTGACCTCAGATTTACCCTCCCAGCATTACAAAGAAGTTACAAAGTTGCAGATAAAGCCTGACAGGGACTTCTTTACATCTGCTGTCTCAGAAGGGAAAATAAGGAGGGGGAGATGGAGAAAAAAAACCTCACAAACAGTTCTTCAGCTGAAAGCATCAGCTCAAAACTGGGGGAAGGAGTCTGAACAGATAATGACAAGTATGGAAGGAATTGTTGGTCTCACCATGGGCAGCATGGAATACCTCTTTAACTTCTCCACTACCCTAGTCCCTAATGCGAATGGAAATGAACGTTGTAGGGCCATGTGTCCAGAATCCCAGGTGCTGATCCTCCTTATGGAGATATTGATGATGGGGAACCTTTAAGGCAAAGTTTGTGATGCAGCCAATCAGAAGTCTACTCCGAAACAGTGCCGCCTATAGAGGGGTGATACAAGTATGGCTGATGGAGTCATGTTTGTACCCTCTATAAAGGGTTAGCTTACAGGACAGCGGCAGTGAGGACATCCTTACATCAGCCTTACATCTGTTATATATAGTCACATACTGGATTCCAGTTGGGAGGAAGAGGAGTAGTCACCATATTAGATATGAGTAGACCTTACTGTGCCATCCGTTGATGGGTGGTCTTTACTTTCACAATCATGTGATCACGCCAGCTCTTTACCCCCTTGTCTAGCGCTATTGATAAACACCAGTGGATGAGACATATTGTGAGCAGCGTTTAATCTCGTGATCTGCCGTTTTCTCATTCAGTCTTCGCTGATTCAGTCAGTGTTTTGAGGGAAGAAAGTTTGAAGGGAACTTCCTGTGTCGTCCGGAGATGTTGCCTGAGATGTGCAGCAAAGCGAAGCGAAACCTCGTTAAAATTCATAGTCTGATTCTTCTCTGTGGAACAAGCTAAATTAGTTATCACAATGATGGAGGCCTCTCCAGGTCTTTCATTTTCCCTGCCAAGTGTCACTTTTATGGCCGCTGCTTTATTGAATGAGCGTTTGTTTCAGGCTCCTGTGGTTTCCAGATTTACTGAATATTTTTGTTGTTTTTTTTTTTTCGTTCTGGTAAAATACTACAATTATTGTGCAAATGAATCGACTTCAGGCCAATGATCTCTCCTTGTGGCGCATATTGGGAGGTTTGCTGCCTAGAAGTCATATCCTTTCAGGTCGGGGACTCTATGGAGCAAGTAACATACCTGCGCTTACATGTTTGACTCCTTATCACTCCTTACATCATGACGCTGTCCTTATCCCTTCTCCCTATCAAAATCAGGTCACTGCCCCCCCCCCCCCCACAAGATCAATATACTCTTCTCCTGAAATAGTCTGTGCTGCTCAGCTCCCTCTACTATACAATGTAGTCTGTCACACACCCCGCCACACACTTTTTCCTTTTTTACACCCCCCCCCCACACACAAATACTTGCCTCCTTTTATCATGACACTGCCCCTGTCACCCACACCCCTATCTTCACCAACCTATCTTCCTGATATACTCTGTGCTGCTTTAACATCTTCTCCTTCCACTATGTAATTCTCACTCTCACAATTATATGATCTCACCTAAAATACTCTGTGCTGCTATACAATGTGGTCTGTGAACACCACCCCCCCCCCCACACACACACACACGCGCGCGCGCGCGCACACACACACACACTTCATTTTCCTCCTTTAATCATGACGCTGCCCCTGCCCCTGTACACCCCTATGTTCACCAATATGATCCTGTCACTGCCCCCACAAAATCAACACGCTCCTGTCCTGACATACTCTGTGCTGCTGGAAGCTTTTCTCCTTCCCCTATGTAATCCTCACACTCTCACTTTTGTGTGATCTCTCACTTTTCTCTATTGCCCTTCTCTAATTATAAACATGTTTCCTAAAATACTCTGTGCTGCTGGAGGAACCCCCCCTCTACTATGTATTTCTCAGTCTACCTCCCACTTGTTACCACTATCCTTCCTCACAACCTGACACTGGACCTGTCACATACAGCTCTGCTATACTGACATCATCACATGAAGGGGCAAGATCAGCATACTCCTCTCCTAAAATGCTCTGTGCTGCTGGGGGCTCTACGTCTTACTCTATGTAACCCTCAGTTCCTGACTCTTCATTTGTCTCCATTCCCTTGCATCATGACCTTGACCCCATCACCTCTCCTAACATGATTACACGGCACTGCCCCCTACAAAATCAGGACACTCCTTTCCTGAAATACTCTGTGCCCCCGGAGATTCTGCTCCTTTCACTATCTAAATCAGAGTCTTGCCTCTCTTCTAGTGTGTCATGACATTAGCGGAGTCCCCTCCACCCCTATTCTTACTAAGGCTGGGTTCACACTGCGTTTTTGCAATCCGTTTTTTGAAAAAAAAAAAAAAAACGGATTAAAAAAACGGATGCATTTGTGATCATCCGTTTTGATCCGTTTTTCCATTGACTTCCATTGTAAAAAAAAACGGATCAAACGGATCATTTTTTTTTACGGACACAAAAACGTAGCTGACACTACTTTTGTGTCTGTTAAAAAAATCGGTTCCGTTTTGTTCCGTTTTTTTTTACAATGGAAGTCAATGGAAAAACGGATCAAAACGGATGCACACTAATGCATCCGTTTTTTTCATCCTTTTTTCATCCGTTTTTTGCAAAAAACGGATGAAAAAAACGGATTGCAAAAACGCAGTGTGAACCTAGCCTTACATGATTGCAGACTGTTCTGTCTCCGCCCACTGAAATAAAAAGTTCAAATAATTGGTACAAAAAGAAGTAAAAGGCTTCTTGTAAATGATCTGGCGCCTCTGAGCTCCTTTGTTTAGGGTAAAATTCAATCTGTGCCAGTTCCCTTAAGCTAAACGTGTCGGGGCCATATGCCAATTTTGCAGAGAGTTTATTAGTGAGTAATAAAGCCATACTGTGCCTATAAAATACCGCCAAACAACGTCCACCTAATAGTTCTGCTGGAGACATAGGATTTCAAGAGGTTTCCTGCAGGGAATTAGAGAGCTTCCCGAATGGGCGATTACCCGGTCACCCCTGATAAAACCCAGACCGGGGTGAGACAAGCCACAGTCCATAGCCGGAGACTCCAGTGAGTCCGTATGAATATTTACGCCTCGCCAATAACACTGTTTGAGGTTTTATGTACTCGTCGCACGCTGGATATGTGGAGTATGGAGCTGTATTTTTTAGCATTAGGCCGTTTACATAGTAAATCTCCATTACAAATGGTTTGGCTGAGAGCGCTGAATCTCGTCTTCGGTGAATCCTGCTGAGACCCCGGAGAACATCGGAGAAGTGTTCTGCCTGTGAACTCTCCAAGTTCTGAATTTTAAATTTACTTTTATGATCTTGCGCACGTTATGTTTCATCGTTCCCCAGTCATGTCTTCAGGAGACGGCACAACGCATACAAAGCAGGAAGACGCCGGCACTATATACACGGTCAGCACCAGGGTGTTCAGGAGAGCCTGTAAAACACTGCAAACATTACAAGACCCCTAGGCCAACATGCGTTCCTAAAGGGAATGTGCCATCAGAAAAGTTGTTTGTTATACATATTTTTATTATATATTTTTTAAATTTTACATACAATTATACAATAGTCTTGAGATCTTGCAGTTTTCATTGTTACCACAAGGGCCTAAAACTAAGCTGAGGTTTCCTCTTGTGTCTGTGATGATAAAGAGGAGAGGTGAGCTGTACAGTATTAGGCTATATTCACACAACGTGAACAACCGTCCGTTCGGTGACCCCAGCCGGGTCATCATCATCTTTCCGCCCCGTGATCTTTTCGGCTGCAGAGCTCTGATGCGGGCACATCAGCGCGCACCCGCATCAGAGCTTCTCATAGCACACAGTGAAGTGAGCTGCCAGAGTTGCTCGCTTAATTGTGTGTACTGACAGGGTTTCCTACGGCCGCAATTCATTGAATTGCGGCCGCAGAAAACTGACATGTCAGTTATTTGCGGCCCTGCACGGGATCCCGGCCGGCGCGTGTACGATGTGTATACGCTTCGGCCGGGATCCCATTGAAAATAATGCATTGCCGATGGCAATAACGGCCGTACTTTAACGTAATGTGAAGAGATGAAGCTCACAGCTCAGCCTCCCCCTCCTGTGGAAT
Source organism: Dendropsophus ebraccatus (assembly GCF_027789765.1). Classification (NCBI taxonomy): domain Eukaryota; kingdom Metazoa; phylum Chordata; class Amphibia; order Anura; family Hylidae; genus Dendropsophus; species Dendropsophus ebraccatus. The sequence continues at coordinate 25,134 of NW_027208817.1, forward strand.
TGCCATGTCAATTCTTTCAGCGGACGGCGGAATCGGCCCGGCTATGGAATGGTGTCTATGACACGGGGGAAGATGCGCGTTCCTGCAAGCGGGTACAGTCAGTTCCGGACTGAGCTATCTGGGGCCCACCAGATGAAATGATCCTGGGGGCCCATCAATGAAGAACCAGTGAGAAACGAAATGTCAGTCAATGTTAGTGCAGGTTCTCAAGTTGGGGGCCCACCAGAGGATTCTCTGGTCCCCTTGTGGACCAGTCCGACACTGACTGTACAGTACAGTGGCTGGGACATTTAAGAGAAGTCCCTGTCCATCTAAATAGTTTGGGTAATGCTCTATACTGATAGCATAGGTCAGTTTTTCCGATTCTATGGCTATCCAGTTGATGGCATAATACGATTCCAATCAGTATCGGACTGGGGTATCTGGGGCCCACCAATGAAGAACCAATGAGTAAAAAACATATCAGTCAGTGTTAGTGCAGGTTCTAAAGCTGGGGGCCCACTGGAGGATCCACTGGGTACAGTGACGGATTCCACCTGAACGTCTCCACGCAGATTCCGTAGTGTGAACCCACCCTTAAGACCCTTAAAGATCACAGAGTGTGATCAGTCATGTTACCAGCTCCTGTCCATTGTGGTCTGTGTTCATGGGGCTTGCTGTAAAGCATATCAAAAACAGCTCAGGCAAGATGAAGTTTAAAAAATTGCAATAAATAAATAGAAACAGATTGGAAAAAAGAACATGCTCCAGGATCTGCCTCTAATCAGTAAAAAATCTTGGTAATACATGCCCTTTCAGGCTGGTGTTAAGGCCCTATTCCACGGGCTGACTGAGAGGCGCAAACAAGCGCTATTAGCACTTGTTTGATCCTCGTTCCCCGCTCACCGCCGCCGCTATAACACGTGGCAGCAGCGAGCAGGTGAGTGCGGGAGGGGCCACGGGGAGCTGCGAGGGGGCTGCCCGGGTGATCGCTAGATCGTCCGGGCAGCCCATAGCATACAGCAGCAGTCTGCTACCGCCGCTCCTATTCCGCGGAACATGTTTAAAAGACAAAGCAACGATCAGATGACATGAACGATGTCGGCTGATCGTTGCTTTCTATTCCACAGGACAATTATCATCCGAGTACGGACGATAATCGTTCCGTGGAATAGGGCCTTTAGTGATGTCATCAGATCCATTGAGGTGGTGTAATTTCAGGGTGACTACATAATGTGCGCTCTATATAAGAATATCTTGTGGCTTATCTGAAGGAAGCAAAGGTATATTGAGCCCAGGCTGCCATACAGTCTATATAGGAGCCATTTATAAGTATATATAATAGAATACAAATAGGGGAGATTTATCAGACCTTGGAGCAGTTGTCCATATCAACCAGCTTCCAGCTTTCATTTTCACTGGCATTTTTAAAATGTAAGAAGCAATCTGATTGGTTGATATAGGCAACTGCTACCCCGTTCCATTCCACAAAGTTTGATAAATTTCCCCAATATATTGTTGGCTTTTGCTGCAGCAGACGGGCACTGAGTTCTATAATCTAAAGGGGTACTCTGGCGAAATTTTTTTTCTTTTAAACTTGTTTTAGAAAATTATATAGATTTGTAATTTACTTCTATTTAAAAATATCACATCTTCCAGAACTTATCAGCTGCTGTATGTCCTGCAGGAAGTGGTGTATTCTTTTCAGTCTGAAACATTGCTGTCTGCTGCCACCTCTGTCCGTGTCAGGAACTGTCCAGAGCAGGAGCAAATCTTCATAGAAAACCTCTCCAGCTCTGGATATTTCCTGACATTGACAGAGGTGGCAGCAAAAAGCACTGTGTCAGACAAGAAAGAATACACCACTTCCTGCAGGACGTACAGCAGTTATAAGTAATGGAAGACTTGAAAGATTTTTACAGAAGTAAATTACAAATCTATATAACTTTCTTTAACCTGTTATTAGAAGATTATGCTCAGCTCTTTCTCCATAGTAGACTCACTTAACAGTGGTTCTTTCATGATATACATTGGATGTTTATGAATTGAATATTTGGATACCCTTAGCCATTAGCTATAGCCATTGATATCTTTACATTACTTTTTTTTCATCCTCAGAAAACAGATGGAAAAATTAATGCATCCATTTTAATCCGTTCTTCCATTGTAAAAAGAAAATGGATCAAAATTAATCTGTTTTTTTTTTTTAACATACACAAAAATAGGCTCAGCTAAGATTTTGTGTACCATAAAAAATGGATGTGTTTTGATCTGCTTTTTTATAATAGAAGTCAATGGTAAAACGGATCAAAACGGATGCACATAAATGCATTAATTTTTCCATCAGTTTTTTTTTTTTTTTTTGCAAGAACCGATTGCAAAAACGTAGTATGGACCCAGCCTTAAATGTAACGGTTAGCAGCTATTTAAGACAGGGAAGATGCTGTGTTGTTCCTTAATATCGTATCATGTTTTTATAGGACTCACTTTTATTACTTGCAGGTTTGATTCGGTCTCGAGTGAGAGGGGCAGATCTGGCCAAGGCCGGAGTCCTCACCTTCCTAGACAGTCACTGTGAGGTCAATAAGGACTGGCTGCCCCCCCTGCTGAAGAGAGTGAAGGAGGTCAGACATTTCCCAAAATTCACTGCAATAAAACAAAAGAAAAAAATGTAAAAACAAAACAAAAAAATAAAATTTTCAGAATACATGAATTCACTATATATGTATTTATGCCTTTGTAGGAGCCGACCCGTGTGGTGAGTCCTGTCATAGATATCATCAACCTGGACACATTTGCTTATATTGCTGCATCTTCAGATCTCAGAGGAGGTGAGAGATAAGGTCCTATACAATCCTTTATATATACCTCATACTGCTAACACTGCTCACATTTACTTCTTCAGTATTATAGCGGTTATATTCTTGTATTTACGGAGCAGTATTATAGTAGTTATAGTCTTGGATATAGGAGTAGTATTGTAGTAGTTATTTTCTTGTATATAGGAGCAGTATTATAGTAGTTATATTCTTGTCTATAGGAGGCAGTATTATAGTAGTTATATTCTTGTATATAGGAGTAGTATTGTAGTAGTTATTTTCTTGTATATAGGAGCAGTATTATAGTACTTATATATTATTGTACATTTTCTCACTTATAATATTGTACGTCTGTCCTGTAGGTTGGTATTTAGGGTTAGGATATAAGAAAACTATATTTGGCTAGGTTCACACAACGTTTAATAGCATCCGTTGCATAGCAAAGGACGCTGGACAGTCAGCCAACTGGCTGCACTCAGCCCGTTCCTGCAGCCGATACCTCCATATCGGCTACAGGCACGTTCTTTTTTCACAATTGATTTGCGGGCACCGGCAGCTGTGCCCGCAAATTAATTAGCCATTCACTCCAATGCAATGTGTGGCCTCGCTGCACATTGCGTTGTGTAAACAGCTGATGTTTCCGGAAGCTGTTCAGTGAACAGCGTCCAGAAATAATTGACAGGCACATTATTCTAATGCCCGTTCTAAAGATCGGGCGTTAGAATAACAATGTGAGAACACAGCGGGCGGCATTGCATTGACTTCAATGCAATGCCGCCTCTGCAGTAAAGAACGGATGCTGAGGCAATTGCAATCAGCGTCCGTTCTTTACTTAAAAAGAACGTTGTGTGAACATAGCCTTTCATTGTAATTAAAACTTCCATAAAAAACGTGGAGGGATTAGTATCTTTAGCTTTGGTGGTAGTGCCCTCTTCCTTGGATGTCTAGGATGATAGAGAAAGGCATATTTATTCCCTGGTGGTCTAGTATATAATAGGGAGTTACTGTCAGGTTTTCCGGTATTATATTTTCCCTAGCGATGTGTCTTGCCGTTATCCTACATTTGCATGTTTTCCTTACTGCAGACTAAGTAAGATTTTTTTTTCTTGCTAAGAGTGCAGTCTATAGTCTGGGAAATAAAGTGGTTATTTTTACATTTTATTTTATCACACGCTTCATTTGCGTCTGGTAGCTCATGGAGAATATGTGCACCTGGTCTCCGTACCGAGCAGTAAATGGAGTAAGTGCAGGGAGATTACAGAACACACGGTCTTACCTTACACCACAGCAGATGTTTCTTCTTCCAGCGCGGGACTCAGGAAAGCTGCATCTAATGTGGAGACCAAGCTGCAGGCAGATTACTATTGACTTCAGTAGCAGAGCAGAGTCTCCAATATAGGGCATGCTAATAATACCTATAGGGCCCCTATACTATTATATCAACCATACGCTACGAACATCCAACGTACATATTGGGTACCCCCAAAAAGGTCACACCGTATAACCAGTAAAGGATATTGGATTCCACAGAAGAGCCCCAAGCCATAGATCTCCATTATTATTCGCATTATAAGAAGGGGGGGGGGCACTGAATTACTTGCTGCTTATATATATATTACTCTTATTCCAATATCAATCCTGATGTGACTCAAAGGAAGTGATTGATGATTATACATTAAATAATTCATCATCTGACATCATCCCTCAGATGCTATATTACATGCTGCCAAAGCCGAACCATCAATACTTTTCACATTATAATAGAATTGTGACACTTGTAATATGGATGTTCACCTCCAGGCCAAGAGTACGCAGAGTGCTCAACATCAACGCCATCTGTTCTCAAGTAAAGCCATGCATATCAAGGGGTTTAGCCCCCAAAACTAAAGTGCAAAGGCTCTAGGGTCGGAGGTAGCATAGGTGGATATAACAATGTAGCAGGACTAACAGTATAAACATCAATAGCAGTGTAGCAGGACTAACAGTATAGACATTGATAGCAGTGTAGCAGAACTGACAACGTAGGAGGGGATAGCAGTGTAGACAGAGAAAGCAATGTAGGCAGGACTAACAGTATAGACATCAATAGCAGTGTTGCATGGCTAACAGTATAGACATTGATAGCAGTGTAGCCGGACTAACAGTATATACAACATTGGCAGTGCAGCAGGACTAACAGTATATACATTAATACATGTGTAGCAGGACTAACAACATAGGCATTGATAGCAGTGTAGCAGGATTAAATGTATAGGCATTAATAGCAGTGTAGCAGGGCTAACAACATAGGAGGTGATAGCAGTGTTGGCAGTACTAACCCTAGGCAGGAGGGGAAAGCAGTGTAGACAGGACTAATAGCACAGGAAGAGATAGCAGTGTAGGCACAGGACTTACAGCATAGATGGTGATAGCAGTGTAGGCACAGGACTAACAATGTAGGTGGGCATAGCAGTGTAGGCACAGGACTAACAATGTAGGTGGGCATAGCAGTGTAGGCACAGGACTAACAATGTAGGTGGGCATAGCAGTGTAGGCACAGGACTAACAATATAGGTGGGCATAGCAGTGTAGGCACAGGACTAACAATATAGGTGGGCATAGCAGTGTAGGCACAGGACTAACAATGTAGGTGGGCATAGCAGTGTAGGCACAGGACTAACAATGTAGGTGGGCATAGCAGTGTAGGCAGGTTTTTGAGCATAGGAGGAGACAGCAGTGAAGACAGGACCAATAGCGTAGATGGGGATAGGAGTGTAGGCAGGACTAATAGCTTAGATGGGGATAGGAGTGTAGGCAGGACTAATAGCATAGATGGGGATAGGAGTGTAGGCAGGACTAATAGTATAGATGGGGATAGGAGTGTAGGCAGGACTAATAGCATAGATGGGGATAGGAGTGTAGGCAGGACTAATAGCATAGATGGGGATAGGAGTGTAGGCAGGACCAATAGCATAGATGGGGATAGGAGTGTAGGCAGGACTAATAGCATAGATGGGGATAGGAGTGTAGGCAGGACTAATAGCATAGATGGGGATAGGAGTGTAGGCAGGACCAATAGCATAGATGGGGATAGGAGTGTAGGCAGGACTAATAGCGTAGATGGGGATAGGAGTGTAGGCAGGACTAATAGCAGAGGCCTAGCTGGTGATGGCTGCAGATGAAGTGGTCAGGCTAAAGAACTATTCACATACTTTTGTCCATGAGGAGATTATCTTTATGTAGAAATGTATTTGCATTTAGATACATTTTTTGTATATATATTATTTGTATATATATGTTTTATTGCCTCCTCCTCAGGCTTTGACTGGAGTTTGCACTTTAAGTGGGAACAGCTCTCGGCAGAACAAAAAGCTAAAAGATTGGACCCCACTGAACCAATAAAGTAAGTGTAATACCCGAGTACTCCATGTCCGTGCTGGTTTCATACTAAGATGACAAAACCTCAGCCCTGCCCCCAGAGTATAGTTATATATTCTATTTTCATATAACTGGGCACTATGTAATACTACATTGCGTCCTCCTGCAACTTATCACCAATAGTTACAGCTGATTGATGGTTTAGCAGTGTTTAGATCTGAAGGGTGAATACGATTGCAGGGCATGATAATGATATATATCTATATATAAAATGTTCACTGCTCATTCACAGGACGCCTGTCATAGCCGGGGGTCTCTTTGTGATAGACAAGTCTTGGTTCATTCACTTGGGCAAGTATGACACAGCCATGGACATCTGGGGCGGAGAGAATTTTGGTAAGTGGTTTAAATTCCTAATACTGTTATGTTATATACTATACAGATGTAGCAGAGCTGGGAAAAATTATGAAAAACATGAGGCTGATTCCCAGGGGGAAAAAAAAGTGAAAAGGTCCATCTGCCCCGAAGGGTCACAGTAATGCAGACAGTTCTGGTTACTTGGTGACTTGTGTCTCGTACACTCGGGAACGTGTACCGTACTGTGTCTCCTCGGGTCACTTGACAGTGAAAGTTACTCAGTTCCCTAAATCTTTGTAAATTTTAACTGTTCTGGAGTTTATGCCATCATTTCTGTAAGGATCTAGTAAACAGTGAATGATATTTGCGTTGGGAACAACCAGGTTTGGTTTTGCTTTAGCTGAATGTTCCTAATGCAAATGATGTCCAGTTACGGGAGGAGGACCAAGAGCTTTAAGGGTACGTTCACACTGGATCCGCAGCTTATTTTCTGCTGCTGATCCGCAGTGGATCCGCAGCAGATCAGCAGCAGATTTCATGTAAATGACTGAACACAGCATCTAATCTGTACCATCAAATCTGCTGCAGATCTGCTGCGGATCCTGTAGGTGTGAGCACACCCTAATTAAGGGGTATTCCAGTGACATTTTTTTTCTTTCAAATAAACAGGAGTCAGAAAGTTAAATAGATTTGAAATTTGCTTCTATCTAAAAATATCAAGTTTTCAAGTACTTATCAGCTGCTGTATATCCTGCAGGAAGTGGTGTTTTCTTTCCAGTTGGACACAGTGCTCTCTGCTGCCACCTCTGTCCATGTCAGTAACTGTCCAGAGCAGTAACAAATCCCCTTAGAAAATGTTTCTTGCTTTTCACGGACTGGCAGCAGAGAGCAATGTGTCAGACTGGAAAAAATACAGCAGCTGAAGATACTGGAATTACTGGAAGATTGGAAATTTTTAAATAGAAGTCAATGACAAATCTGTATAACTTTCTGACACCAGCTGATTTGGGACATGTTTCTTTTTATGTTATACCTCAAACGATCTCAGGAATACTTGTTATACCTCACAACGTGAATATTTTATCACGTGTTTCTAAGTTTGTAATATCTTTATATCACTTAAAAAATTTTCAATAAAATTATTAAACAGGAAAGAAAAAACCTTTTTCTGGAGTACCTCTTTAAGGACCATGTATAAAGTGGCTACAGTGACCCACAAAAAGTAATGGTGTAGATTTCTGATATAACAGCATCATATAGGGGGACAGAGATTGAGGCTTTTGTGCCTACTTTTAGGTGTATATACAGCGTCTGTGCCGATGTTTCAGACATAGCGGCATTTACCAATTAGTATTCACCGGTCAAATATATATTTAGTGCGATTATTTATCAGGACCATATGATTTTCAGGAAAAACTGTCATCTTATTATATATATTATATTGCCCAAATAACATACAGTGCCCAGATAGTACAACCATATTGTGCTCAAGTATCAGCAGGGTATAGTTCTTAAGATACTGTATCATATGCAGATTATAGTACCTTATAGTACCCACATAACAGCTATATATACTGTAGACCCCAATATCATGCCATTCAGAATCCATATAACAGCTATGTACTATATACCTGATGATATCTGATGGCACTGTTGGGATATTTAGCTATTTTACCCTTAGTCTGGGGTCACACTGCGTTTTTGCAGTCTGTTTTCTTTGTTTTATGCAAAAACAAAAATAAAAAAAACCCAGATCAAAACATCCCTTTTTTGGCTGGGTTCACACTATGTATATTTGAGGCTGTATTTGGTCCTCATGTCAGGTCCTCATAGCAACCAAAACCAGGAGTGGATTGAAAACACAGAAAAGCTCTGTCCACACAATGGTGAAATTGAGTGTATGGCCGCCATATAACGGTAAATAACTTCCATTATTTCAATACAACAGCCGTTGTTTTAAAATAACAGCAAATATTTGCCATTAAATGGCGGCTATCCACTCAATTACATCATTATGTGAACATAGCCTTTCTGTGTTTTTAATCCACTCCTTGTTTTGGTTGCTATACAGCCTCAAAAATACAGCCTCAAATATACGTAGTGTGAATCCAGCCTTTTAGCGTACACCAAAACGTGGTCGACATAAAACGAATGAAAAAAAGTGAACTCAGCCTTATACTTACAGTCTATGTACAGCAATGTTGGGGCTATACAGGCAGTGGAATAGATAACATTTATATAGACACCTGTTGGTGTTACTTGTGGTGGTGGGGGAGATAGATGAGATAGCTTTGGGCAGGCAATCATTTGGCTAGAAGCTATTAGACCTAGCTATTACATGAGGCTAAAGAGTTAATAAAACTGTAAATGAAGCAAGTTTTGCGCTTCCTCTGTAGTAAGTTAAAAAGGAAAATTTCAGGAAGCGTCAAAAAAACATTGCTGAGGCACAGCATGCATGCCTCCTCCTTCCCCCACCCTCCCTACCTTGCATGATTGTGGTACGGGGATCAGACTCCAGCACTGAGCTCTCTACATCATTCAGTCATGCTGAAAGGGGTGGGGGAGGGAGGAGGCATGCATGTTGTGTCTCAACCACCCCATTCTTGACACTTTAGCTCTGAGTATGATATAGAGCTGACAGATTCTTTTTAAGTATAATCAAGCACTTCCACTTAAAGGGCAACAATAGGCTACATGGCTGCCATTTTGGAATTTCAACTTCACTCCTTCTACGACACCATAGATACCCTGTGACATCGCACTGTGACATAGGTACCCTTGTGACATCACACTGGTAATAAAACCTTAACAGGACACTATGCTGGTTAGTGGGACACAGTCAGGTACATCCCTTGCAGAATCTGTTGACGCTAAACAAATAAATGTTATTATTATCCCCTTTAAAGGTTAGTTCCACTTTTAGTCCTTAGTCTATATCGAAGAAAAAGTTCTGTAAACTTTTTGCTATTTTTGTAACAATTTTGACTTGTTTTTACTTATTCACACCAGGAGCTAAATTCAAAATTCTGCTGGTTGCAACATATTGTTTAACTGCACCCCACCATACGACATGTGACCTGACAGCTTCGCTCTGTGAAACAAATCTAATTCTATTGGCCACTATTGGCCTCGCTCCACCCCACCATCAGACATGTGACCTCACAGCTTTATGCTGCTGGTGACATGTTCCTTAGCTCCTCCCCTCTGACATGTGACCTCACAACTTAGCTCTGTGTATTAAACATGATTCTGGATGTAACTTTTCATGTGAATAAGAGGAAAACCTGATGTAATTCAGCAACAGTGCAAGAAATGTAAAGCAAAGTATATACAAAGTTGCTGCTGATGTCTTTTAACCGCGGGATACTGCAAACTGTTGTTTGAAAATTGAGTTTTCCTTTAAGCGCAGGTTGAATTTGCCCCGGCGTGGCCCCGCCATGACTGTTCCGCTCCGTTGCAGAGCAAATTGTACTTCAAGCACAGTAATCACAGACGTGAAGACGTAAATAGGAAGAACATAATACACAGTTATTCCAAACTCCCATAAAAATGAATTATTAAACCCTCATTTTCCAACCTATAAAATGCCATTAAATAGATGAGTATTTACCTAGTGAGATCCTGGAATTTTCACAAGAATAGAAAATGCATAAATCAGGCTGCGGATGGGATGAAAAGGGGAAATAAATTCTAATGACTTCATATTTTTGTTTTCCATTCATCAATATCCTCCCCGGGGGGCTGCGAGGACCCAGCGTGCTGATCTCACTGCTATAGGAAATCATAGAGATGCAGATTTACTGCAAGTAAAAAGACAATTATAAGAACAGCTTTCACATTGTACAGGATACAATCATTAGTTAAGGAATATATATATCGCCCCTCTTCAGTCCATGGTAGTGCCACAGTCGCTGACTACTTACTGGTACAAGGAACGTAGTTTGGTACAAGGGATAGAACACCTAATGGCAACTTATGCATTTTTGCCATTAATTGTTGCATCAGTTGTCATCAAAAGAAGGATGCCAGAATGCCAACTATATGTAAAGCCAACCTTATCTGGACATTTTGCTTGAGTAGCTTATCTGGATTTTTTTATTTTAGCTGCTTATTTACACTTTTAATGGAGCTGCTTATCTGGACACTGCTGGAGCTGCTTACCTGGGCACTGTACTGAAGCAGCTCATATGGACACTGCTTGAGCAGCTTATCTGGACACTTTACTGAAGCAGCTTATCTGGACTCTTCACTGGAGCTGCTTATCTGGACAAAATTTTTCCAGAGCAACTTACACAAAAACTTTGTTGTAACTAATATTACCAGTCTGCTGAAAAATGTTTTTTTTTTGTTTTTTGTTTTTTTGGGGGGGGGGGGATACTTTGCAGGTACTTTTTTTTTTATAAGAGGCACACTGCTGGCGTCTACTTATGAAAGTCACTTATTGCATTGACAATAAAGGCACTTTGGCTGTTGTTGTGAGGGAAACAGCAGCACAAAGGGATCATATAATTTGAGGCAAGGCTCAAAGATATCTAATGGAAAAGAGCAGAATAAATCAAATACCTATCTATGTAATAAATGGTGTTACACCCAGTAGAGCAGTGAGGGATGGGGCATGAATCTCAGGTGCCAGATGTCAAAGGTGGTACTATCATACCTCTATGACATTGTGGATGGTGCCAGCATCATATTTTATATTATTATTAATAGTTTTTTATTTGTTGAAATCTCTGCTCATTCTAATCTTAGGAGTCCAGTACTGTAGGTGGTCTTAATCAGTGACTGTAACGATGTCCATGCAGCCCTTGTTAAATGATTATCGGACCATGTAATAGGCCCAGTAAATGAGGGACGATTTAGCAGATCGGCGCTCGTTTACAGGTATTATCAGGCCCCAATCAGCCCGTGTAATAGGACCCTAAGGGAAGGACCCTAAGGGAAGGACCCACAGAAAGATTATCTGACAGATTATCTGCCAAAGATTTGAAGCCAAAGCCAGGAATAGACTATAAACAGAGATTAAGTCATAAGGGAAAGCCTGAGATTTCTCCTCTTTTTAAATCCATTCCTGGCTTTGGCTTCAAATCTTTGGCAGATAATCTGTCAGATAATCTTTCTGTGTAAATGGACCCTAAGGCTTCCCCAACAGAGATAGCTATCAATCATTGATTGGGCCCTCCCACTGGACTCCTAGTACAAGAATGAGCTGAGATTATAATGAATAAATTACTGAATATTATACTGTACTGGCAATTTTTAAATTGCGCGAATCTCAATAAAACACCAGACACCATTTACAGAACAATAAAGGCTGCGGCATTTACAATGGCGGTAAACATAAATAATTACAGTTTCGCAATAATATCATAAAATTTAGCTCTCAAAGTATATCAGTTCTAAGGCCAAACTGTCCATTAAAACAAAGTCTATCCAGCCTAAGCCGAGCGACTATCCCCCCACTATAAAATATCTTGGGTAGCTTCACACGTACCGTATCGCAGTGGATTTTTTGCTGCAGATCCTCAGCAGATTTGACTAAATGAATGAACACAGTATCAAATCTGCACCATCAAATCCGCAGCAGATTTTACACTGCGGATTTGATGCTGTGTTCATTCATTTAATCAAATCTGCTGCGGATCTGCAGCAGAAAATCCACTGCGATACGGTACGTGTGAAGCTACCCTGACAGTCAATTAAAGATGAACCAATAGGGGAGGGAGGCAGGGTGCTTCTTTCTTCCTCTAGTATACTGACAGACTTTAGACTGAAACATGACAATATATAGACAACTCATTCTCCCGCTCATACAGAGGCTTCATCCAATTATGAGCCAGGTTGCTTCCCAAATCTGCTCCCCCCCAGTGATCCAGATGTTCCAACTCTGCCCAACAACAGAAACATCTGGACTGGTAAATCCATGTGAAAGAAAAATCAGGGGAGGAGGGAAAGCAGCAGAGAGGATTATACCATAACAGAAATATATTAAATATAATTAAAATAAAAGGGTAAAGATGGGGCCGCAATTCCTCGTTTCGAGGGGGGTTCTTACATCAAGCTGACAGATCCGACACCATGTACAATAGGGTCCCTTTTTATGTGTTTATTGGGAGCTCTGTCTGTCTGTTTGCTATTGGATTTGGACTGGAACCCCAGCAGGAAAGTCTGTATAATGATGGATGTATAGTGGTAACAAGATGGTAGAATTACCTAACTATCTGAGATTATAAAATCTGGAGAAGGAAAAAGGGGATAGGGTTCTACTACCAGCATCACCCCTTGTTGTCTGCTTCGGGGGTATAGTCTCTGAATAACACCCAATATAAACTTATTTCTTATATCTGCAAAATAGCCAACCCCTAATTCTTCCCAGGCCTCCCATTCCCAAGGACATGACTTAGTTTTGAGTCTTCTCCTCCGTCTTGTCTTCCCTTTCTGATCTCTTCCGTATAACAGGTGAGATGCCTCCTCTCATCTGTCACAGCAGATAACTCTCTCTCTAATCCACTAGTTGTGATTAGTGCCGGGTCCCGTTATCTGCTCCCTCCGCTTCCCATCTTTCTGCTTTACAATCTGCACTAAACTCCATGTCCATAATTCTAAAACTAGGTTGACGTCCTGTCCCGGCATCTCATATCAAATCTCCCGCTACGTTTTTCATTTAATTCTGTATTGCTTACAGAGTTCTCTATTTCTCCTTTGAACATTTTTTCAGTTTTTTTTTCTGTTCTTGAAGGAATTTTCCAGACGAGAAAAATATTTGTAAGGGTGCCTTCACACACACACACACACCGGATCCGCAGTGGATTTCACGCTGCGGATCCAGTGCCTGTTCATCCCAATGAGAATACATACTCGCAGCGGGATTGAGATCCCGCTGCGTGTATGTAAGTTAACCACCGCCGGCCGGAGCATACATTACCTGCTCCACGATTCCGGCGTCCCCGGCGTCTGCTCGTCTTGCCCAGCCAATCAGTGCGCTGCCCCGCGGTAGCCACTGATTGACTGAGCAGGAACGTCCAGCCGGGAACCCCCCAAGCGGCGGGGCAGCGCACTGATTGGCTGGGCGAGACGAGCAGACTCCGGGGACGCCGGAATCACGGAGCAGGTAATGTATGTTCAAGCTGGCGGGGGTTAACTTACATACACGCATCCCGCTGCAAGTATGTATTCTCATTCGCAGCCGCTGCGAATCCGGTGTGTGTGAAGGCACCATAGAAAAGTAGATTAATAAAGGATTACTCACCTGATCCCCCAACACCTCTGTTCTGAGTTTGACCTCCACTTTCTGCTCTCGTTTTGCCAGACTGGAAATGCTAATTCAACCAATCAGTGGCCTCAGTGGTGACCCGTTTTAGGGTCCATTTACACAGAAAGATTATCTGACAGATTATCTGCCAAAGATTTGAAGCCAAAGCCAGGAATGGACTATAAACAGAGATCAGGTCATAAAGGAAAGCCTGAGATTTCTCCTCTTTCCAAATCCATTCCTGGCTTTGGCTTCAAATCATTGGCAGATAATCTTTCTGTGTAAATGGACCCTAAACCTTTGATTGGCTGAGTGGTAATTTTCTGTTTGTCAAGATTAGAACAAGAAGTAGAGATCAGGGAACCAAGGAAATTGCAAGATGAGTATTTTTTTTAACCCCTATTCTTAGGGCCTTATTACATGGACCGAAAATCAGGCCGATTATTGCTCCATGTAATAGAGACAATGATCAGGCAATAACAAAGATCCTCAGCTGATGCATGGCCGACGGCTAATGATTGAATAAACTGTTCATAGATTAGCTCTACACGCTCCCGGTCTTCTCCTGCCCTCTGCATGGTTCCTGGCGATTTCATCTGCTTCTGTAATAGAACCCTTCGAGTTTAAACAATTCCAGCCACAAAACTACTGTACTTTGAAGGGTCTTCCTTTTTGATCAAGCATGTTCATTAGATGTTCCCCCCACATTTTGCCTTCCTCTGGATCAACACAGTAGATTTATAGGTTTAACTTTTTCAACCTTATTAACTATGTAACTATGTAATAAAATAAGCTGACCCCACTGACCTTTAGAACCATCAATTAGCAGCCCAAGGGTCAATGCTGTTTCTCTCAGCTGTCTCACACTCGCATAAGACACGCTCAATAGAAAGTCTATGTAACTCATCTTTAGTGACCATGTGACAGGCGAGCCAGGCGCTTCTCTCCACTGATTCTACCAAGACTGCCACAAATGAAAACTTTTGAACTGTTGAATGTTTTCTGAAATCACAGGTACACTTTAAACGGCTGTGGTTGGACTTATCTCTGATCCTGGCCTATGTTAGTTGGTATCACCTGAAATTCTCGACTGATACCTACTGCATATGGAGCAGGCTCAGCTCAGAACTATCACCAGGAAGGTATGTCTCTTACCTACTACTCAGCGCCATTCTGGTGCAGTTAGTCATGTGCTTCATGGTCCAGCGAGACTGTAAGGAGCACTGGGGTACCCGTTAGGAGCACTGCCCACCCCAACGCCTCGATACGCCACTGTCCAGCTTTCCCCTTTCTAATGATAATGAATAGAGTAGGCCGGCAGCGGGACAGATCAGTGCTATGGGAGCAGGAAGTGCTCCTAATGATTGCCCTAGTGCTCCTAATGGTCTCAGGGACTATAGAACACACAACTAACTCCAGTGGAAGGGCAAAGAGGAGGAAGGTAAGAGCCATACCTTCCTCCTTAGTGTCTCCTGTGCATTAGGGACATATCAGCAGGATAGATTCGTCTAACCTGCTGATAATTACACTTTAAAGGGGTTGTACACTAAAAAAAAAATTCTTTCACATCAACTGCTGCCATAAAGTGCCAGAGATTTGTAATTTACTTCTATTAAAAAATCTCAAGCCTTCCAGTACTTATCAGCTGCTGTATGCCCAACAGGAAGTTATATTATTTCCAGTCTGAAAAGCAGGAGAGGTTTTCTATGGGGATTTGCTGCTGCTCTGGACAGTTCCTGACATGGACAGAGGAGGCAACAGAGAGCACTGTGTCAGACAGGAAAGAAAACACCACTTCCTGCAGGACACACAGCAGCTGATAAGTACTGGAAGGCTTAAGATTTTTTAATAGAAGTGAATTACAAATCTCTGGCACTTTATGGCACCGGTTGATTTGAAAGAAAAAAAAAATTGGTGAACAACCCCTTTAAGAATTGAATCAGTGAAGATTTTTGTCTCTATTCATAAAAATAAAGGAAAACTATAGCAATAGTTTTCACTTTAAAGGGCCAGTCCTAGGCTACTCTTTAGAGGTAGGCTGTTAGCTTAAGGACATGGCTGATCTCTCCAGCCTATTAATAGGGCACATCTTTGATTGAGTTCACCTTAAATGTGAGTTTCCTCTGAAAAATGGCCGTCGCCTGCCATATTAAGTAGCCTATTTGTGTATCACATTTTACCGAGGTTTACAGATTTAATGAGATGGAGCTGAAGGAAAACTCAATACCTGTCTGTATCTGTCTCAGGAATGTGACAAGAGCACAAATACAAATGGAATTACTTAGAAACAGAACCGTGTCTGGTGTCAGGAGGAGAGGACTTGCATGACTGAGCCAGAACAAGCCTGCAGTTTAGAAGCTGACACTTTCTATTATACAACACAATCTATGGGAAGACAGTAGCGCTCCAGCTGGTAACATCACCGCCAATGCATTGTGAGAGCCATGATAGATGCCGCTGTATTCTTTCCCCCAAATGATTGCACTCCATCAGTTTCATCTGAGAAATGCATTAATAATGGTGAGAATGGCAAAAAAGACCCAAGTTAATGCTCCATAAATACACAGACTTCACAGTTCAGCTATAAAAATGCTAATCTAGACAGACCGGGTACTCATTTATATAAGGAAGGCATTAGGAGTCAGTTCTGGGGAGAAAATAAGTATTGCTAATTGGTAAATCATGCAAATGTACTCTCCATATTTTGGGTTGTCACCTTGCATCATAGCGTGAGAACTTTTACTGTTATGTTGCGGTTTTCTGTTAATCCCACATGTAATACCAAGCGTGACCACTTGGTTTGCTGTTCCAAAATCTATCACACTATTTATTCTATCCCCCTCTTTTTGCTATTACTCTTTCTCACATTATAAGGCTATGTTCACACAGCATGTGTTTTGTGTAAATCACAGCCGTTGTTGCAATTTACAACAACGGCCGTGATTTATACAAAACACACATTCTATTGAAATGAATGGAATCCCGGCCAGAGCGTATACACATAATATACACTCCGACCGGGATTCAATCCGGCCACACGAAAAACTGACATGTCAGTTTTCTGTGGCCACTATTCATTGAATAGCGGCCGCAGAGAACCTGTCAGTTTACACAATGGAGCCGCACGCTCACGGATCACGGATTGGCAGAGTGGTGTAGTGACCCTCCCGGACTATCGGATCTGCCACCCACAGAAAGGGGAAATGTCCCAAGGCTGTAGTATACACTGTGTCGGTGTGAGGCGAAGGATCACAGAGTCTCTTTACCATAAATAAGCTTGTTTTTACTAGAAAAGTATGTGCTTGCAGCAAGTTACACAATCATGATGTTTCTCATCATAAAGCACTTGATAATACACTTGACAACACTCATAGACAAATACTTGACGATACAGAAACCGAATCTGCCATAGGAATGCAGTGTAGAGTCCAGTCGTGCCGACTGAGTAGCGTGCTGGGTGATTCAAAGAAGCAGAGTAGCAGACAGAAGGATGTCATGAGAGCCCCAACCCAAGTAGTACTGTGCTCTGCCGGGATGTTGGAGGATGAGGTAGAAGAATACTTAGAAGAAGATGAAGAATACTTGTTCCCGTGTATTGACCTTTTGTTAGTTTCACACCACACCTTCACACCACCTTATGCCCACTAGATTTGGCTGAGCTGTCCTAGGGGGTGACACAAGGCCCAGACCTTGTTACCTGGAGTGAGCAGAATGCTGAGGGTTCCCTGCTGACAACCATGCTGCGAGATAGAGTTCCTAGGCTTATTGCAAATTTGCAACTTCGCTGTGTCCTGTCTTGCGTCCTACCCATACGGGGCCCTGACTAAGACTGAACTAGAGTAGGGGACCTCGCAGAGGGCCAGGGCCCAGAGAAGACCACTTTAGAGAGCTATCTAGCTTGCGTCCTTCCTCTACAATGTGCAACACGAAAGACCTTCACACTGTGAGCTGGCTGGGTCACAGAACGGCCAGTGTTATACGTAGTGTGAACCCGGCCTTACATTGTTGCTGTCACGTAAGGTCTGTCCTCGCTTACATCCTAACACTGCTCCTTACAAAATCCACATACTCCTCCTTAAATACTCTGTTCTTCTAAGGGAAACTTATTCCTCACCTTTCAGTCTGTGATCTCCCTTGTGTCTCCTTTACCATCCTCATATGATCATATTGCTCATGCCCCTAAATTCACTTTCCCCTGCAAGATCAGCACAGTCCTCTCTGTAAAAGCAAAGTTATTAAAATCAGATATGTACAGTATCACATATACAGTATACATATACAATACCAACTGTCAGTACTTTCTTGAGGTTGCAGTTGAACTGAGCATGCCCGACCACCTTAGTGTAACCAAGGGCAGCAGGTTATCAAACCAATGCAGACACAGGGGGAAGTAATAAGTCTATATCTCTCAAACAGGACATATTCAGAAATCCCTGTACCTTGCATATATGTTTTAAAAACAATCCCTTAAAATATTCTGGGCTTCTGGGAGATCCTGATGCTTTTACTATATAACTCTCGGGGTGTGACTTCCTATTTGTCTGCATTTCCTTCCTCAGTTTATGACAATGCTACTAGTATATATATAGGTCACTGTCTGCCACAAGGGCAGCTCACTCTTCTCCTACTGCTTACATCATTCCATTATTTGCTTGACAGCTGTTATGGGGCCCATGGCCAAACTCTGGCCTGAGGCCTCTGGACTCCACTTACCCTTGAATAATGCTGTAGTAACAATAGATATCATGGCACCCAACAGACTCCGGTGATTTGGGGCATGTGTTGAGTTCCCCCGAGGTGTATAGCATTTTCCAATAAAGAAGCAATGGATATTGTGAAAACTCTCCTCTGGGAGCCTCTGACTTAGAAGAAACACTTAATACCCATCTAGCGTGTGACTCGGCAGGTTACGTTATTATTCTTGTGGGCCACCTGTCACCTGCTATGAGCGGGACGCTATATTTCAGTAGGGTGATAGGGCGAGGCGGCTTCTTTATTGAAAACTTGATAAATAATATATGTCTTGCCGTCACAGATATTTATACATCTCCCTTCCGTGATGCTTGGTCCCTGACTAATGAAAACAGGCCACTCTCCCTGTCACAGCCGGCAGACATATTGAGAGTGACAAATTGGTTTATACCGGGCAGAATATATGAAAATCTCAATCGGTCTAATCAGTTTTTCCCTTCCATATGTTTTTTTTCCCTTGGAATTTATTGACTCATCAAGTGAAAGTGTCCTCCTCTGGGATCCCGAAAGCTATTATGTATGTGTTATCTGGTGCTATGCATCCACGCAGTCAATATTCTGATTGAATTCCCGGCCTGTGGCAGGCGCGCTGCAGCTTTCACCACCTTTGTTTTTCATTTTCTTTACAGAAGTGCAGCGCGCGCTCTACACCTCCTCTGTTGTGTCACTTATTATCACATTGAAATAAGAAAGTTTCTTCTTGAAATAAGAAAGTTACTTTTTTGCAGCTCCGAGCATTATTCTAAGCTACAACATATCGCTTACCTAGAAGACGACAGCTCGGGTAAAACTCAGCAGGGCAAGAGAACACAAGGCTAAGGCATCCATTGTGTAAATCAAAAACAGGCACAGGTGATAAGGAAAGGGATCCAAAGCTATTGGACTTTCCCGTAAAGAAATCGGTCTGAACGGATGACTCGGATCTGATGCTGAAATGTATTAGGTTTAGTTCACACCACTGGTCATTGACTTATAATTTTGTCCATTGAGTTT
>NW_027208818.1:0-44645 GCF_027789765.1 Dendropsophus ebraccatus
ATGAGAGATAATGCATAATTTATAGGCAAATATAGATTAATCCCCCCAACCCTTCAGTGATTTACCTAGTAGCTGGGCAGTGGCCAGTAATTGGCTAAGCGGGCTGTCAGCCCAGACAATTCTGTCTTGGAAGTAGAGGTGGGATTGTCCCAGCCGGGACCTCAATATACCCTTGGAGGACACCTGGGAGCAAGGAAAGGTAAAAATAGTCTGTTTGTTATTTTCCCACTATAGGACAGCAGTATATTATAAGTTACGTTTAAGCGGGAATATCTTTTAAAGTGTCATTGTTTTGTTTTTGTTTTGTTTTTTGCAGAAATCAATAGTACAGGCGATTTTAAGAAACTTTGTAATTGGGTTTATTAGGCAAATATGCCATTATCTGCATTTAAAAAGACTTTTCCCCAGCCCGCGCCCCCCCTCCTCTCTCTCATTCACTGCTCATTATCAGGAAATCTTGACTCTTTTACATCATTCGGGCCCTCTCTGTTCTATGAAGAGGGGAGGAGGTAGGAGGGACATTAGTCTCCAGCAGGGAGCAGAGAACAAAAGATTACACAGCGGGAGCTGCATGAAAGCCGGTATTCAGAGGTCAGAGAGGTCAGTGCTGACTGTCAATGGAGATAGCCGGTGATGTAGCTGTAAATTAACTCTTTGTTGTCCTGTTTTGTTGACTCATCTCCACCCTTCCCCTCCCCATAGAAAATCATGAAGACAGAGGGGAGAGCTTCAAACTGCTTTTTCATGATAAAAATGCATTTCCCGGCTTATAAACCCAATTACAAAGTTTCTTAAAATTGCCTGGACTATTGATTTCTGCAAAATAAATAAATAAATGACAGTGACACTTTAAATTGAAGGTGATTGTTATTGCATTTAAACTCCTTCCTTAAATAGGGGTCAATGATTACCTTCTGGACAGATCATATGATCTGTATATGTTACTGATGGTGAATAATGTTCTACTAATATTAGGCTACTATTAGAGAGGTAAGATCAGAGTGGAAGTACAACAAGGGGTATTATAAGTAAGTCAACACGTACAATGAAGCAAACTCAAGGGGTATAAAAATAACTTGTACTCACCTGCCCTGATCCCCTGCAGCCATGTGGTGATACTTTCCATTCCAGGTTCTCTTGACTACTTCTTGGTTACTAATGATATACTGTCCCTGCAGGAAGTAACTGACAGCCAATCAATGTCTGAGGGGCACACCACGGCTGCCACTAAATGGCTAAGTTGATCCTTTTCTGTGGAGAGTGCGCACATCATCAACAATCAGAAAGTAGCTAAGTGGACCAAGCACTGAACATGTCAGTATGCTAAATATCTGGCACTGCTAGATATATGGACAAGTGAGTATAGTTTTTTTTATTTATTATTATTATTTACACATTTCCTGACTGCATAAAATTTTTCTTTTTTTTTTAAGTAGAACACTAGAGAACATGAATGCATATGATGTCACTATTATGTGGTTACCCAACTATCTTGTTTACCTAAATTGGTATAAGAAGATATGGCAGTATCAGTAAATATAGGGAATAGAATGCTGCCTGTGCTGGCAAGAACATTTTCCCTGAAAATAAGCAATCGCAGTCTTTGTTTGGCAATGGTTTATCTCCCTTCATACAAATAAAATAATAGATATGTTAATACGAGGGTCCATGTGGATAGCTTTCAACTAGATGACTGTTTGGTCCATAGATATCTAGTGTGTTTGGAAAGTGCATACAGCTTTTTGGCAGCAACAAATTGGACACCAGCTGTTATTAGTCCAAATGGACCAAAAAGGTTGGCAGAACTAAAATAAGCACACTACAAAATGTCTTTGATGCAATTGACGTTTATGCTCTATATTTTTAGCCAAAAGTGGACATTCATTCAATTTTCAATACTTATTAAATTCCCTTTTATATTGTATAAAAGGTTTATGCGCTGTATTTTACATCAAGTAAACCTGATGCATGTTTGAATGTGTTTTCCATTAATATACTTAGTAGCATCGTAAATAATGATAATAAGACTATTGAATTATTTTGCGACCCTTTAAAGTTTAGAGAACTGTGAAGGCAGAGTAATTCATGTGGATGCCTAGAGCAAGAAACTGACAACAGTGATCTCAACAATGTGAACATGCCTAACGTGCCAAAGCTTACAGCCTTAATGCCTCTAAGTACTTGATAAACGCATAACTATCTTCTTGCTTCTGTTCTATAATTTATCTTCTTTAATAATGACAGAACGGCTTTGACAAGACTGAAGCAACAATTAGTGCGCTGTTTCCAAAGCTCAATACAAACTCACACAAGTCATTGGCAATGTCTTTACAGTGCTGCAGCCTTAAGTACTTATCGGCCCATCTCCAGGATAATTAATGTTTAATGAAAAAACACCAAAACATTACACCCTTTGCATATAATCAGATGTATGGTCTTGATGTGCTCTGTGGAAAGCAGTGACAACAAAGAAAGACATAGGGACTTGGCATCTGCTATGTTTGTTACAAGAACACATAGGGATATCAGAGTAATATAGGAGATAATCCAAAATCTCATTATAGCAGGGACTCTGTTCATTGTACTGTTTACAAAACTGTACAATTAAACTCTGCAGCCTTCATTTGTTCTTCAAACTGATTCCTCGTAATAAAATAGTCAATTCCCCTTGGATATACTTTCAATTTGATCTAATCAAGGGACGGTCTACAATTAAATTGGCTATATGATGGCAGAGATTTTTAATTAATAACTTCTGTTTGTAAACCTCAGCTACAATTGATCTTCACTGTCCTTGGTTGTTATTACAACCTTGATTTTCTATTTAACAACAGTGCTATCTGACAAGGCAGTTATCATAACAGGATACTCCTGACATTCAGTTTCTGCAGTGAAGTACCTAACAAACTGTAGAATAAAGTATCCACAAAAAGTTAAAATAGACAATAAGGCTAAGTTCACATTCTGTAAAAAAAACAACAACCGTTCTGTGACCAGGCCGGGTCACAGAACGGCTAGTGTTACTGAAGATCATCCCACCCGGTACTGCAGTACCTGCCAGATGATCTTCATTTCTTCTGAATTTGGATGTGGGCATACACGTGTTCCGTTCCGCCAAAATGTACGCCGAAAACCTACTCCAGTCCTCAGCTGGCGTAGGTTTTCGGCGGTGCGCAACGGCGCGCACGGGATTTATGTAGAGGCAGTCCGCCTCTACATAAATCTCCGTAGCGCCGGAGCTCCGGGGGCATTTTTACGTCCGGCGTAAAAAACGCCGGACTTAATAAATGCCTCCCTTATTGTTTAAATAATGTTTTAACATAGAAACATAGGACATTGTCGGCAGAAAAAGACCACAGGTATTCTGCCCCTTTTATTTACCTTCTTATTATCTAAGGATAGATATATGTTTATCCAAGGCATGTTTTATGTTAAACATATTTTTTAATAATTTTTGGTAACATTTTTTCAACTTTTACTTTTTGTCTGTACATAATATAAATAAATCTTGAAATTTTGCAGTTTTCATTTTCAACACTGGGGCTAAAACTAAGCTGAGACTTTCTGTTCTATGATAAGAGGCTTCTGCTGTAAAGTGATCTGTACAGCATTACAGCAAAATGTGACACCAGTAGATAGAGGAGACTGTGGAATGACCTTTTCACCGATCACAAAGTATGTTTAGTAATGTTTCTCAAGGGGGCAGGTTCTGCCTGTTGTTGTCTATGTCCATGCTGTAAAGCATGTCAATAAATGCTGTTAAAAACAGCTCAGGTAAGATTGCAGCCCCCATAACAATGTTTCAAAAGATGAAATGAAAAAATTACATTCAGAAAATAGAAACAGATTGGAATAAAATGTTTAGTATCTAATTCTATTCAGTAAAAGGAAATATACATGACCGTTAATGAAACACTTCCCCTCATTTGTTTTATTGGCTCCTCAGCTGCAGGCTGGCACCATTCGAATCTCACTGGTGCCCACGTGCCCTCTTCTCTGGCTACCATCATCGTTGTCACAAAAGGAAGGTGTCATCATGCTAATAAACTAGGGTTGTGGCTAAACCGGAAGTTTCCAAGCCAAACGAGGAAGCAGACTATCAAGAATGCCCGAGCAATCAATGGTTCCCCTCAGCTAGCAGCGGAAACAACCAGCCAGTGGCGGATTATAATGTGGGCGGTTTGGGCGGCCGCCCGGGGCCCGAGGCTCCGGGGGGGCCCATGCCGCGCCGCCCACGCCGCTGTGGCCCCGCCCGCCACTGCACTCTTGTGACCGCAAGCATTATTTCGCTTGCGGTCACAGGATTCCCCGGCTGCCTCCGGCTGATGTGCGGCTGCCGGGGGTGTCTCGTCCTCTCCCCGGCAGCGCGCGCATCACACAGCTAACTGTGCCACCTAAGCCCTGACTTCCGGTATTAAGAGCGCACGTTAGAGACGCTCTGTACCGGAAGTCAGGGCCCAGGCGGCACAGTGAGCTGTGTGATGGGCGCGAGACAGACCAGGAGCCGAGAGGATCGACGGGGGAACGGATGGCAGGTGAGTTGTGTTTTTTTTTTTAATTTACTGACTGCTGTGCAAAGGGGGGGGCATCTATAAGGGGGGGGAAGCAGAGGGGGACCATCTATAAGGGGGGGGGAGCAGAGAGGGACCATCTATAAGGGAGGGGGGAGCAGAGGGGGACCATCTATAAGGGGGGGGGAGCAGAGGGGGACCATCTATAAGGGGGGGAGCAGAGGGGGACCATCTATAAGGGGGGGGGAGCAGAGGGGGACCATCTATAAGGGGGGGAGCAGAGGGGGACCATCTATAAGGGGTGGGAGCAGAGGGGGACCATCTATAAAGGGGAAAAAAGAGGGGGACAATCTATAAGGGAGGGGGGAGCAGAGGGGGACCATCTATAAGGGGGGGGGAGCAGAGGGGGACCATCTATAAAGGGGAAAAAAGAGGGGACCATCAATAAAGGGGAAAAAAGAGGGGGACCATCTATAAAGAGGGGGACCATCTATAAAGGGAAAAAGAGGGGGACCATCTATAAAGGGGGGAAAGAGGGGGACCATCTATAAAGGGGAAAAGAGGGGGACCATCTATAGGGGGGGAAAGAGGGGGACCATCTATAAAGGGGGGAAAGAGGGGGACTATCTATAAGGGGGGAAAGAGGGGGACCATCTATAGAGGGGGAAAGAGGGGGACCATTATAAAGGGGGGAGAGAGGGGGACCATCTATAAGGGAGGGGGGAGAGGGGGACCATCTATGAAGGGAAAAAGAGGGGGACCATCTATAAAGGGGGAAAGAGGGGGACCATCTATAAAGGGGGGAGAGAGGGGACCATCTATAAGGGGGGAAAGAGAGGGACCATCTATAAGGGGGAAAGAGGGGACCATCTATAAGGGGGAAAGAGGGGGATCATCTATAAGGGGGGGAAAGGGGGACCATGTCCTATAGGATTAGCACCCTCCTCTCCTGACATCCTCTGTGCTGCTGTGTCCTCCCCTATAAGATCAGCCCCCTCCTCTCCTGACATCCTCTGTGCTGCTGTGACCTCTCCTATAAGATCAGCCCCCTCCTCTCCTGACATCCTCTGTGCTGCTGTGACCTCTCCTATAAGATCAGCCCCCTCCTCTCCTGACATCCTCTGTGGTGCTGTGACCTCCCCTATAGACCAGCACCCTCCTCTCCTGACATCCTCTCTGCTGATGTGACCTCCCCTATAGATCAGCACCCTCCTCTCCTGACACCCTCTGTGCTGTTGTGACCTCCCCTATAGATCAGCACCCTCCTCTCCTGACATCCTCTGTGCTGCTGGGACCTCCCCTATAAGACCAGCAGCCTCCTCTCCTGACATCATCTGTGCTTCTGGGAACTCCCCTATAGATCAGCACCCTCCTCTCCTGACATCCTCTGTGCTGCTGTGATGCTGTGACTTCCCCTATAAGACCAGCAGCCTCCTCTACTGACACCCTCTGTGCTGCTGTGACCTCGCCTATAAGATCAGCCCCCTCCTCTCCTGACATCCTCTGTGCTGCTTTGACCTCCCCTATAAGATCAGCACCCTCCTCTCCTGACATCCTCTGTGCTGCTGTGACCTCTCCTATAAGATCAGCACCCTCCTCTCCTGACATCCTCTGTGCTGCTGTGACCTCCCCTATAAGATCAGCACCCTCCTCTCCTGACATCTTCTGTGCTGCTGTGACCTCCCCTATAAGATCAGCACCCTCCTCTCCTGACATCCTCTGTGCTGCTTTGACCTCCCCTATAAGATCAGTACCCTCCTCTCCTGACATCCTCTGTGCTGCTGTGACCTCCCCTATAAGATCAGCACCCTCCTCTCCTGACATCCTCTGTGCTGCTGTGACCTCCCCTATAAGATCAGCACCCTCCTCTCCTGACATCCTCTGTGCTGCTGTGACCTCCCCTATAAGATCAGCACCCTCCTCTCCTGACATCCTCTGTGCTGCTGTGACCTCCCCTATAAGATCAGCCCCCTCCTCTCCTGACATCATCTGTGCTGCTGTGACCTTGGGGGGGGGGCAGTGGAAGTTGGATGGGCAATGCTTACTGGGGGTAGCAGCAAGGGACCAAACATTATGTTTATTGGGGTCAGCAGGGAGGGGAGGCAGGCAGTGTTTTTTGGGGACAGCGTGTGTGTGGGGGGGGGCAGTAGCAGATCATAATGTGGGCAGATTGACTGGGGGGGGGCAGGTTGGGTGGACAGCCCAGGGCCCAGGGTACATTTAATCCGCCACTGCAACCAGCCAGTATGCACTCCAACTGCTTGTAGGAGCAAACAACATTCCTTTGCTGTGTGGCTGTTTTTCCATGTGGACCACCACTTCGTTGCTTGGCAGAATGCTACTTTGTGGCTGTAGCTATTAATGTTCAGCACTTCAGCATCGGTGGCATTCAAGGTTCACCGGCCTCTGTTGGAAGCAGCAGTTGTCACTCAGTTCCATCCACCTCTATCCACCTCAGTCTCATCAGTCCATGTGGTCAAACACCACCTGCGCTATGGTAGCAATCCCTGTCCAAGTCCATGGCTAGGAAACAACAGTATTCCAGCATTCACCCTGTGACACAGAAGCTGAATTGTCACATGGAAAAGTTGATTGTCATGCAGTCCCTCCCGTTCCAGGTAGTTAACTACAAACTACTACTACTACTCAGAGACTTGATGGCTTGATGGCTTCGGCGGCGACAACAGGGGGTCCGGGCAGATCCGCCACTGTAATTGAGGCCCCGGTCTCAGGGGGGAAGTAGGGGCGGCGGTGACGGGGATAGCCCTGGTACTACTTCCCCATCATCTGCTCATAGTATGGGGAAGTAGTACCAGGGCATATGTGGCGGCAGCAGGGGGGGGGGTGGATTGGGGATGGCCCTGGTACTACTCCCCCATCATCTATTTGCTTATACTCATACTGCTCATACTATGTGTGCAGACTCACCTGTTCCATAGACGAATCAGGGTGTAATTCCAATGGAGTGTCCAGCAGGGGTGCACTATATATAGAAGTCAATGGCGCCCCCTGCTGGACACTCCATTGGAATTACACCCCGGTTCGTGACCCCGGTTAGTGACGGATCTACTAAATTAAGGGAAATAGCAGTATATGTGCATTTCCCATAATTAATATATATTAGGAATTTGTCTAACTTTTCCTAACTAATAACATATTAAAAAATGCTTTTGGCCGGGGTTGTCCTTTAATGCCCATGGTGTGGCCAAATTAAAACAGTTTTTCACACACTAGTTTAACTTTTAACAGTGCACTGTGCAATCTTTGCTCCAAGAACAGTATAATCTAGAAACTGATCCCCATGAAAAAGGACATTTTCACTATTGTTAACGACTGCCTTGGGGCTCAATTCCTGGCACTTGTGCCAAGAAATAATACTATTAGTGTCCCACTTTATGGATAAGCACCGTGACGTGACTGGGCAATTACTGATCTTGGTCTTATTATGATTTCACAAGGGTAGTTAGATATCGCACTAGACTTCTCGATAGGGTTGTTTTTTGTGCCAATGTTTTAACAACTCTTGTGTTTTAGTCCGCTATCCTCTAATTGTGATATAAGAGTTTTAAAAAGTTAATAGCAGCAACAATCTGTTGCTGAAAGGCCAGTTACCTTGCTGTGTTTAGGGTGCGTTCACACGTGCCTGGTTGCTTTGGGTTTCTGCTGCCTAAAATCCACAGTAGACCAGCAATGACATGTGAATGCACCCTTAGGCTATGTTCACACAATGTATGAACAACGGCTGTGAGTGTCAAACAATGGGCGTTGTTGCACTAAAAAATTGCATTGCAATCAATGCAGAATGTCCGGAAATTATTGATGTCAATTATTTTCTTGGCCGTAGCGAACAACTGCTGCTGTTCAATACATTGTGTGAACAACGGCCGTTGTTTGCATTGACATCAATGCAAAACATTTTTTTATGACAAGAATGACGTTATTGTTATATGTTGAACATAGCTGGGTGCACAGGCTCACTTCTATGGAGCCGACGAAAAAAGTCGAGTAAAGCGTTCTTCCGGCGAACTTGGCTCTTTCCGTCACTTCATGGGACCCTTCTTACCCGTGGCTCTATTCATTACACAGAAGACAGGGCCTGATATGAAAATCAGAGGGGGGTATAGAGGTCGGACCCCCGGCAATCTGCTTTTTCCTGGAATTCCCCTTATTATTAGGTTTAATGGTGAGAAATCACATGAAATTTGAAGTTGTACCACCATAACATTTATGCTTACAACATCTGTCAGTTTAGCATGTGTGTTCTACCTTTCATTTAATCCCTCTCACATGGAAATCTTATGTTATTTTTGACAAGTGCTATAGCTTTTCCATTGCCAGCACAGCAAGAGCCTTCATGGACATGTCAGAGGAGAGGATAAAAGACTGCACACTTGGCATGTCTTAGTTAGAAGATACTGCACTTGCTCCTCACTTCATTACAGCAAACACTTATTTCAGATGGTGACTGCTGACAAATTGGAGATAATTGGATAGCTATTAGTTTTATGCTAAATGGCTAATTTGTTAACATATTAGCTGCACAACAAAGCTATTTTATCAAGCCTAGGGTGTCCACTGTTGTGCAGACGTGTGTCTCAATGGGCTCCTTGCTATACACTGAAACTAATTGCAGAGTCTCTATTACCATTAATTGTACTGTAGTTAATATGGTGGATTGTTAACTGTGCCTTGTTATAAACCATTAACATGTTTGCCTGGTAAGTCAATAAAACATCTAGTAAAATAACATAAAAAATACTTCATTAAGGACAAAATCCTAACCTTCAAGGTGTGTTATATGTTATACATACTGTATATAATGCACCTGTACTGCAGACAGTAGGGAACTAGGGGAGCAGGTGTGGCGGCAGCTCAGAGCATGGGAGCATTGTAAATGTAGTGGCGCTCAAATTTCATATCAGGTTGAAGTAAGCAGCTCCAGATCAGGTTATTACACAGCCCGATCTGGAGGAGCATATTTTACAACATGAACTATTACACAAAACGATTACCAGCATGTACGGCCGATATTCGCTTTGTGTAATAGTACCCTTACTGTTGTCCACTATAGGTTTTTGTGTATGTACTCTTTTATTTTGAGTTGATAAACACAACCCCTTAAGGACAACGCCTAAAATGGCCTTAAGGACAGAGACAAAGTTTTCAATTGTAACATGCATCACTTTATGTATTAATAATGTCGGGATGTCTTTACCTGTTCTGGTAATTCTGTTTATGTTACTGGTTATAATTAGAGATGAGCGAACCAGGTTCGGGTTCGAGTCGATCCGAACCTGAACGTTTGGTATTTGATTAGCTGGGGCTGCAGAACTTAGATAAAGATCTAAGGTTGTCTGGAAAACATGGATACAGCCAATGACTATATCCATGTTTTTCACATAGCCCTAGGGCTTTATCCAACTTCAGCAGCCACTGCTAATTAAATGGCGAAAGTTCGGGTTCGGATTGACACGAGCATGCTCCAGGTTCGCTCATCTCTAGTTACAATCTATTATATTTGGCCTTTTTTCACAGTAGCACTTCAGGTTGACCGAGGATCTGGGGTGCTAAAATATAAAAAACACTCCTAAAGGGATACCATTTAGTGAGCATTTTGACCCTACAGGTGTTTCAGAGATTTTCAGAACAATGTACCATGAAAATGAAAAATTTCTTACTTACATTTTTAATTAAAAATTTTGGTCTTGCCTTGAATTTTTCATTTTCACTAAGTGTTTAAAAGAGAAAAAAAACAAAAAATGTGTAGAACAGTTTCTCCCTAATATGGTAATACCCCACATGTTGACATAAAGCGCCATGTGGGCGCAAGGCAAGCCTCCAAAGGGAGGTAGCACCGTTTGGCTCTTGGAGACTGGATTTCGCTGGAATGAATTTCAGAGAGCCATGTTACATTTAGAAAGCCTTGTGTTGCAAGGCCAGTGGATACCCCCCCACAAGCAGGCTCGGACTGGGCCACCGGGGGGCCGGGGAAATCCCCGGTGGGCCCCGAGCTGGAGTGGGCCCCTGCTCCTAGGGGGGCCGGGGGCCGCACCTCCCTTTTTAACTGGAAGCGATCGCAACGATCGCTTCCTGTTAAATGTAAGCAGTGTTCTGATTGACAGGGCGGAAGCCGTTGCGAAGTCCCGCCAGCACCATCACTGACCTCGTGTGCGCCGCGGCGGCTAGGACTTCCGGTTCATGGAGCGCATACCGGAAGTCCCAGCCACCGCGGCGCACACTAAGCTCAGTGATGGCCCTGCCGGGATTTCGCAACGGAGCTGCAGATCAGTAGAAGAGAGAAGAGGAGGCCAGCGACCGACGGAGGAGCGTGTGGTTAGGTGAGTTGTCTTGTGTTTTTTTTTCTTTTTATTAGGTGGGGCCAAAATAAGGGGGCTGTATACAGGGGGAGGACAACATAGGGGGCTATATACAGGGGGAGGACAATATAAGGGGGGCTATATACAGGGGGAGGACAATATAGGGGGGCTATATACAGGGGGAGGACAATATAAGGGGGTCTGTATACAGGGGGAGGACAACATAAGGGGAGCTGTATACAGGGGGAGGACAATATAAGGGGGGCTGTATAAAGGGAAGGAGAACATAAGGGGGCTATATAAAGGGGAGGACAACATAAGGGGGGCTGTATACAGGGGGAGGACAACATAAGGGGGGCTATATACAGGGGGAGGACAACATAAGGGGGGGATTAATACAGGGGGAGGACAACATAAGGGGGGCTGTATACAGGGGGAGGACAACATAAGGGGGATATATACAGGGGAAGGACAACATAAGGGGGCTGTATACAGGGGGAGGACAACATAAGGGGGGCTATATACAGGCGGAGGACAACATAAGGGGGGCTATATACAGGGGGAGGACAACATAAGGGGGCTGTATACAGGGGGAAGGACAACATAAGGGGGCTGTATACAGGGGGAGGACAACATAAGGGGGGAATATACAGGGAAGGACAACATAAGGGGCTGTATACAGGGAAGGACAACATAAGGGGGGAATATACAGGGAAGGACAACATAAGGGGCTGTATACAGGGAAGGACAACATAAGGGGGTATATACAGGGAAGGACAACATAAGGGGCTGTATACAGGGAAGGACAACATAAGGGGCTTTATACAGGGAAGGACAACATAAGGGGCTGTATACAGGGAAGGACAACATAAGGGGCTATATACAGGGGGAGGACAACATAAGGGGGGCTGTATACAGGGGAAGGACAACATAAGGGGGCTATATACAGGGGAAGGACAACATAAGGGGGGCCTATATACAGGGGAAGGACAACATAAGGGGGCTATATACAGGGGAAGGACAACATAAGGGGGCTATATACAGGGGAAGGACAACATAAGGGGCTATATACAGGGGACGGAAAACATAAGGGGGCTATATATGGGGCAAGGACAACATAAGGGGGCTATACGGGGAAATGGACAACATAAGGGGCTATATGGGGGTAAGGATGGACAACATAAGGGGGCTATCTATATGGGGGGATGGATAACACGGGCCAGTTATAAGGGGGACAGCACAGGGAGCCATCTATAAGGGACACTGGATGGGGGCAATTTATAAGGAGGACAACACTAAGGAGTCATCTATAAAGGGCACTACACAGAGGGGGACAACAATGAGGGGCATCTATAAGGGTAACTATACTGGATGCGGTGTGTAAACAATAGGGCATGCACATAGGGGGGCATCTACTTTAGTTGACTACACAGAGGGGTCATCTATAAGGGGACTACACAGAGGGGGCCATATACTATAGGGCAGGAATAGGGAACCTTGGCTCTCCAGCTGTTGCACAACTACAGCTTTAGCTTTGCCGTTTTGCAACAGCTGGAGAGCGGAGGTTCCCTACCCCTGATATAGGGAATGCACAGAGGTTGTCATCTACTGTAAGCGGATTACACAGAGGGGGATCTCTACTATAGTAGAGGCACACAGGGCCATCTATATGGAGGACTGAACAAGGGGCCATCTACAAGGTGTCTACACATTATATATATATATATATATATATATATATACACACACACGCTACAAATAGTCATGGCTAACCACTGAGAGAAGGTGTAAAGGGGCCAATACAGATGTGCAGTGTGTAGAGAGATGAGGATGGTGACAGAGTGAGGAGCCTAATATATTTCTCTGGCAGATTCCGTGGATTCGTGGCTCGGAGAAGTTCTCATAACGGCCCAGGGCAGATGGAGAAGATGAAAAGGGAAGATCTCTGATCAGAGAAGACGTCCTCTGTGAGTCGCTAAATCTATGTGCACTGTAATGTATATGGTGTAGAGCTTTTAATTTATCTAAGGATGTAGGGAGTATAAGCGTTTCATAATTTTTTTGATGTTGTTTGAATGTGCTGCAGTGGGTAAAAAGTAGAAATTCTGCTCCTTCTTAGCTACCAAATATTAGGGTCTTGATTACTACTTTCTGAAATTGAAGGTATTTGCCAGAATTGCTGGCACATCGGTACAGCACAAAAGCGTTGCACAATGCTGTTTGAATCATGTGCACAACCACCTTTTTTGTAGCACATTCTGGTTTTCCTTGTTGTACTGTATGGTTTGAGGACTCAGGCCAGGTTCAGACTATGTAACTGTGCGGCTGTATTTGCGGCTGTAATTGTGCGGCGGTATTTTTGGTGGTTCATGCGTACGCTGGAAAGTATAGGATATACGGCTGCACAGTGCACACTATGTCTGAATCTACGGCCCGATCGTAAACGGACCCGTAAAAAATGAACAAGACCATTGTTTGTGGCTGGAAACGCGGCCGTGGATTGACAGGCGGTCCGTACGGAGTACTTCAAAAATGCCGATGCCTCTAATAGTTAATATATTAAATTAATAAAACACATTTTCTTTGTGATAAAGTCCCTTTCGTTGGTCAATAATTTAATTCTAACGAATCCATCATTTTGCAATTAAATATACTGTTAAAATAAATATATATATAAATAAATGTATATTTATATATATATTTATTTTTTGACAGTATATTTTATTGCACAATGATGGATTCGTTAGAATTAAATTATTGAACAACGAAACTGAATTTATTTCATCGAAAATGTGTTTTATGAATTAAATATTAATTAGTACAGGAAGCTCCATAAGCCGTTAATTCATATTGCCGGCAATAGAGCTTTCTGTACTAATCATCACTTTACTTTAATGAAAACATCAAATGTTTCTTCTAATTATGTTATCACAATAGCATTATTAGAAGAAACATTTTGAATTATATGTGCGCTCAGCTGATTGGCTGAACGGCTGAGCGCACATATAATTAGTGGGTCCGCAGCACAGTGACTTCATTGTGCTGCGGACCAGCGAAGAGACAACATCGGGGTGAGTATAGAGCTCTCCCCACCCCCTCCCCAGCACTGCACCCCTCCCAGCAAGGAAGAGGGGGTCAGTTAACCCCTTCCTTGCTGGGATGGGTGCAGTCTGACATCAGTCTGACCCCCAAGGGGTTAAGGGGGATGCAATACATCCTCCCTTAACCCCCTTGGGGGCCAGACTGTAAGCAGCGATCTGTAAAGATGCTGCATACTGTAAGGTGCACAACACCGCTCACAATGATGGGTGTTCTGCTCCTGTTTGTGTGTTTTTTGTGTGTTTCTCCCTTTTTGTTTTTCAGATATCGGTATCCTGGGGATTACGTCGGATTCCGTGGACTACGTCGATGACCAGCGTTTTTTTTGTTTTGTTTTTTTTATAAAATGGTCAATGAGGGGTGTGGGGGTGTTTTTATTTGAATAAAAAATTTTTTAACTTGTGTCTTGTCTTTATTTCTTTACTTTATAGACTTAGTAGTGGAAGCCGTCTAATAGATGGAATCCATTACTAAGTTGGGGCCTAGTGTTAGCCGGTATAAAATGGCTAACACTAACCCCCTATTATTACCCCAGTACCCAATGCCACCAGGGGTACTGGGAAGAGCCGGGTGCCAGTGGTCCCGGAGCGTCAAAATTGGCGCTCCTGGACCGGGCGGCAGCAGGCTGGTGAGATTTAGGCTGGGGAGGGCCTAAACCAATGGCTCTTCCCACACTGGTGTTACCAGGCTGCTGTCGTTTGGTTTTTAACCCGGCTGGTTATAAAAATAGGGGGGACCCTATGCGGTTTTTTTAAATTTATTTATTTAAAAAAAAAAAACGCATAGGGTCCCCCCTATTTTCATAACCAGCCGGGTTAAAAACCAAACGACAGCAGCCTGGTAACACCAGGGTGGGAAGAGCCATTGGTTTAGGCCCTCCCCAGCCTAAATCTTACCAGCCTGCTGCCGCCCGGTCCAGGAGCGCCAATTTTGACGCTCCGGGACCATTGGGGTCGGCTCTTCCCAGTACCCCTGGTGGCATTGGGTACTGGGGTAATAATAGGGGGTTAGTGTTAGCCATTTTATACCGGCTAACACTAGGCCCCAACTTAGTAATGGATTCCGTCTATTAGACGGCTTCCACTACTAAGTCTATAAAGTAAAGAAATAAAGACAAGACACAAGTTAAAAAAATTTTTATTCAAATAAAAACACCCCCACACCCCTCATTGACCATTTTATAAAAAAAAAAAATTTAAAAAAGTTGGTCATCGAAGTAGTCCACGGAATCCGACGTAATCCCCAGGATACCGATATCTGAAAAACAAAAAGGGAGAAACACACAAAAAACACACAAACAGGAGCACAACACCCATCATTGTGAGCGGTGTTGTGCACCTTACAGTATGCAGCATCTTTACAGATCGCTGCTTACAGTCTGGCCCCCAAGGGGTTAAGGGAGGATGTATTTCATCCCCCTTAACCCCTTGGGGGCCAGACTGATGTCAGACTGCACCCATCCCAGCAAGGAAGGGGTTAACTGACCCCCCCTTCCTTGCTGGGAGGGGTGCAGTGCTGTGGAGGGGGTGGGGAGAGCTCTATACTCACCCCGATGTGTCCTCTTGGCTGGTCCGCAGCACAATGAAGTCACTGTGCTGCAGACCCGCTAATTATATGTGCGCTCAGCCGAACAGCCAATCAGCTGAGCGCACATATAATTCTAAATGTTTCTTCTAATAATGCTATTGTCATAACATAATTAGAAGAAACATTTGATGTTTTCATTAAAGTAAAGTGATGATTAGTACAGAATGCTCTTTTGCCGGCAATATGAATTAACGGCTTATGGAGCTTCCTGTACTAATTAATACTTAATTAATAAAACACATTTTCGATGAAATAAATTCAGTTTCGTTGTTCAATAATTTAATTCTAACGAATCCATCATTGTGCAATTAAATATACTATCAAAAAATAAATATATATATAAATATACATTTATTTATGTATATATTTATTTTAACAGTATATTTAATTGCAAAATGATGGATTAGTTTAAATTTAATTATTGAACAACGAAAGGCACTTTATTACAAAGAAAATGTGTTTTATTATTTTAATAGATTAACCATGAGAGACATCGGCATTAGTGCAGAGGATCGCAAACCCCGGTAATAGCAATTCATGTAAACTGTGTTCCCTGCTTTCCCAGATGCATCCAGAGGTGTTTGCATCACTTTCTTAAGATTTTATTTGTTATTTTTAGTTGAACCAGATTTCCAAGTAAATGACCGTATGTTTTGAGCCGCATGTCTATTTTTTCCCACGGCCGTAGTTTCGACCGCACATTTACAGCCGCATAAAAAATACAGCCGCACAGTTACATAGTGTGAACCTAGCCTACATCTGAGAGATCAACTCCTCCCATGTAATGATTGTAGTCCACAATACAATCAGGTTTGTGCGCCATGGTTGTGGTACCTCACACAGGGGCAGAAGTTGTGCCATTATGTGAATTGTGGTCAAAATTCATTTTGACTGGGAAAGGCCCTGTTTTCACCCCTTAGTATTGGTTGTGTTACCAGATGTCTTGGGAGGCCTTTTTTTTTTTTTTTTTTTTTTGAATCGTGCCTCAAGCTACAGCAGCTCAGGCAGCAAGGGACTGGAAGAGATGGAGGCTTGTATAAAAGTTATCTACATAGAGGTAGTAACCCTTATCCAGCAGTGCAAAATTGTAAAGGTAACAGCATCCAGGCGTTGTAAGGTGCAAAAATAAAGTGCTTTATTCCCTCATGGCAATAACATAGCAGCGACGTTTTGACCTGTACGGTCTTTCTCAAGCTGATCATCAGCTTGAGAAAGACCGTACAGGTCGAAACGTCACTGCTATGTTATTGCCATGAGGGAATAAAGCACTTTATTTTTGCACCTTACAACGCCTGGATGCTGTTACCTTTACAATTTTGCATGGACTTTTTATCCTGCTGGGCTACAGGAGTGGTAACTCTGCTTCATCCAAATCCATAGAGAGACTTTTTTTTATACTTATTTATGGTTTGGAAAACCTGTAGAAGTGCTATGGTATATTTTTTTGATTTTTCCTTATCCAGCAGTGTTTACATCAATTCCCAAATGATTTTCACACTAACTCCCAGAATGGGGGATGGGGCATTCTGAGGGTTGAATGCAGGTATCCTTCCATTTATATACTCTTAGGCTATGTTCACACTACGTATATTTCCGGCCGTAGTTTTTACGCGGCTGGAAATGTGCGACTGCACCTACGGCCGTGGGAAAAAAATAGACATGAGGCTGAAAACATACGGTCATTTACTTGGAAATCTGGTTCAAATAAAAATAACAAATAAAATCTTTAGAAAGTGATGCAAACACCTATGGAATGCATCTGGGAAAGCAGGGAAACAGTTTACAGGAATCGCTATTACAGGGGTTAGCGATCCTCTGCAGTGATGCCGATGCCTCTCATGGTTAATATATTTAATTAATAAAACACATTTTTGTTGTAATAAAGTCCCTTTCGTTGCTCAATAATTTAATTTAAATGAATCCATCATTGTGCAATTAAATATACTGTTAAAAAATATATATATATAAATAAATGTGTATATATATATATATATATATATATATATATATATATATTTTTTTTTTTTACAGTATATTTAATTGAAAAATTTAATTATGGAAATAGGGGGGACCCTATGCATTTTTTTTTCCCAAATAAATAATGCCGGCCCCCCTCTGCCGTGTCATAACTGCGATTGGCTGAGCGGGTCGGCTGGCCTCCCGAAGATTACATCACTGTCAGAAGAAGTGCGGATGGGGGTCGACACGAATCAGGTATGTATAATGCACTACACTTCTGGGTCCACGGGTGGGGTCGGGGAACACGGGGAAGGGGGCCATTCACATACATAACATACATTACAAAGTTGTATAACTTTGTAATGTGTGTTATTTTGTGAATAATTTCTTAGCGCCTCACTACCCCTTTAACCAAAAGTAACTTTTACTGACAAACTTTGCTGCAATACAGACAATAGAACTTGACAGGTGCAGGTGACTTTAGTGTGTGATGTAGTGACTGAAGAGTAGAGGTAGGGGTAAAGGTAGAGCTTGTTCAGAGCAGGTATATGGACCATCTTTGGGGCCTTGTCCAAGGTAGAAATATACTCTGCTGGGATCAATGTGTAGAATAGTAGAATTAGTCCTGTACCTGGCGTGGACAAGGTGGTCCCTAGAGGATGGTTACTCCTGCTTTGTGTTTAGCAGTGCATCTCAGAGGAAACTCTCCTACAAGGAAATCTGTATCTAGTCTCTCTCCAACTTCAGACCAACTAATTAGGACCCTCACACCAGGAACCAATTGAGCTTAAATAGGGGTGATCAGGTTTAACTTGCTATTGGTTGGCTGTATAAGTGAAAAAAGAAGGAATAATGCTACGTTTACACGGAATGATAATTCACCCGATCGTACGATTAACGATGTCAAAGTAACTTTTTTTTTTTTTCATAATGATGAGCGTTTAGACGGTACAATATATCGTATGGAAATTCATTTTGCGATCGTTTTGCGATCGCTTGAGCCTATCTCACACATTGGTTAATTCAGCGAACGACTGTTCACATGGAATGATCTGCAAATTTTTTGCGAACGATCAACGAGGATTTGACACAGGCCACCCAATCTACACTTGGATTGGTGGGGTGTAAGAGCACCATGTCTTGGTACTAAATTTTACTTTATTCACCATTAAAAAAAAAGAATGGCGGCTGGATAGATATGTCAGCAGAAATTATTTATGATTAAGATTTTTCCCCTGATATTTCGTTAAGAGCATTTCAACTGCGCAAGAGTTGAAATGTCCTGGAAGTAATTGCTCTAAGCCTTGAAGAGTAAAGGCATAACTAGGGCGGGTAAGAGGCAACTCTCTGTAGACAGAACCTGTCATTTCCTAACTTGAAAAAGTGGTCTTTCAAAGTAAGTTGAAGGGCTGCAGCCAGAGTGTAAGTCTTTGTGTAGATTAGCATTAAGTCTACTTGCCTTTGTATGTCAGATGTCACAGCAACAGATCTTTTGTTCTGTGTCTTTACATGATATATATATATATATATATATATATATATATATATATATATATATAAAATGTATTTATTTTTATTCATTCTGCAAAATTGATTAATGAGTATTCTCATTGATACTCCTGAATTTAGACAACTGAAATAAATGTCTTTTAGGAATGAAAATTTGTATTTTATACAATGTACATTTAATTAACTAGAATGAATAGATGGATACTGAGTCATCTAAATGATAACAATGAGAAAATAAGTCCTAGCCAACCAGGAGAGCATGGGGATGAATCCATCCATATAATCTAATTGTCATTTTAGACTTTGATGTAGAATGCTATGCGACTGATACAAAAACCCATTACATGGGCGAATATATCCTATTATATGCGTATAAGAAAAAGAAAACCAGACACTACTGCAAAGTGAACCAGCATACTAATTATATAGAGGTGACCCAAATGACATGACTAGTGTCTTTCAACCATGAAATTTCATGAAGTGTGAAAAACAAAATTAAAGCCTATCTCGGTGTTGCTAAAAATAAGCACAGACAGCACAGAATTTTCTATCAAACTCTTGTCAATTTTCATGCAAATTCATATTCATTTTCTCAAAAACTTATTGCATATCTACTATCGATTGGTTAAACTTCAGAGAAGTCACAGACTCTGGCAATATTTTTGAGTTGGTATGTATTAACTGAAGAACAACTGTACAGCACACTTTGCTTCTGTAACATGTATTGTTGTCCTGACTTCATCTCCAAAAGTATTTTCTATGGTTGGAATGAGAAAATGTCCCAAATTTTTATGTACTCTATGTATACATTTTTCAGATGGCAACATTTGATGGGAAACCAGATTTTCCACTGTGCTGCGGAATCTGTTGGTGCTATACAAATAATAATAATAATAATAATAATAATAATAATAATAATAATTATTATTATTATTATTATTATTACTTTGCTTCTAGGCTTTTGCCAAAGCCCTAATTGTTCTGGCTGTAGGGTGGTACACAGCAGTGCCCAAGGCAACTGATGGCAGAGGATGAAAGGCTCAATGGTTTTCTTAAAGGGGTATTCTTGGAAAACTTAAAAAAAAGGCAGGGCATTGGGTAGTGGGAACATAACAATCAGGGTATACTTACCTGCCACGGTCCCCCCACAGTTCCACCACTCACTGTGTCCCACCAGTCTTCTGTATCTTCCAGTTCTGTGATGTTACGGACCCGCTCAGAAATGCTCACTCAGCTAATAAGAGACTAAGGCAGGACATCTCTGCAGTCACTGATTTGCTGAGCGAGTAGTTACTGTGGGGTTGTGATGACACAGGAACTGGGAGGACACCATTGGGTGACCAGGAACAGTGGCACTGTGGCAGTGAATGCTCTGGGATGAATAGGTATACATCCCACTACCCTCTGCTCCCCCTGGTTTTTTAGGTTTGCCTTGAATATCCCTTTAAAAGATTCCCTCTATAATAGGTTATTAAAGTACATACCTTTCCTGACAACCTGTACTTGTTACTGTGCTTTTGTTATTTACCACAGAATCTTCTGTACCTTTTTGGAGGGGTTCAAAGTAAAATCATCATACTTTTCTCTAACATTGAGTGCTTCCATAATTTTTTAATTTTCTGTCAATGAAAACATTTCACCCTCATAAATAAATGAGAGGTATGTTCCATGAAGCCAGAACCTTCAGCTATTACACAAATATTTAGGGTAATTAATCAGAAGAGGCTTATCTGTACACTGATCTTACCTAAATCCCCACCCCCTATGTCACATGCTGGATTAATTGAGAGGTGCATACCTTTCAGTAAGGCGGCATTCACACGTTCCGTGTTCCTCATGGAGCACGGACGTGGAATGCCTGTAACGGACTCTCGCCCGCCTGGGCAGCATATGTAAATAGATGCTGGGAGTGGGGGAACTGTACATTTATGTGCTGCGCTGTAATGAAAAAGCCGCGCGGCACTGTCATTGCGACGTGGCACATATCTGTACAGTTTCCCCCCATCTCCCCCGACCAAACGATCGCTATGGCAAATGACCACAGAACGATGATCGTTACTTATGATCATTACAGAATTCGTCATGCCGTCACCACTGCGTTCGCCGCTACTCGGATGACCGAACGACGTCTTATTACATGCGAACAATTTGCAAACAATTAACAATAAAAAATTTTCTAAATTCTATTAAATGACCAACGAGAAATCGTTGGTCGTTTAATCGATGCCTGCTATTACACTAAACGATTATTGTTAAAATTCGAATAATTTAACGATTTTTCAAACGATAATCCGAACGAACCCTAAGTCTGGTGAATATAATGCTGCCATACAGTAGTCTCAGAAATCTACACCAGCTTCACTTAAAGAAAACCAGCGTTTGGACAGCGTTTTGGCAGATAAAACACCTCCATGACATCAATACAGCTAGCTAGCCTTTGGCTATGTTCACACAACGTTTTTTTCAGCTCCGTTTAAAATGACGTCCGTTATTTTGAGTCTAAAATAACGGACGATTTTTGAAGCCTGGCATCCCCTTAGTGCAATGACAGGTGTTTGCACATTATCTTAGTTTGGGGTTACTAATTGCCCTTTGGTTCGGCTTAATTGAAAAATCCATTGAATTTAATAGTAAAAATGGAGAAAGAATGTTGACAATAGAAGAACTGTGTGTGAACAACTAATAGAAAACGTCCGCTATTTGCAAAACAACGTCTGAAAATAATGTTCATGTTCATTATTTTGACGTCCGCGGCAAAAACATCCGTTTTTCAATGCATTGTGTGCATAGGACGTCCGTCTTCCTATTGACTTCAATGCAATTGCATTAAAGTCAGTTAAATTGCTGCAAAAACTGACGTTTTTTTTTAAATAGCGAAATCAGACTTTTTTCTCCATTTTTGACATTGTGTGAACATAGCCTTTTTCTGATATTTTAAATTGTTTTATCTGACAGAATGTTAGAATTAGGACATTTTACTAATAAATTATATATATTTTTTTCCTTCTATTGAATGTGCAGTTTTTCGGTTTTGTATTTTATTTCATAAAAAGAAATGATTCAGACATACTATGGTTTAAAATGTAATTATGAGCTAAAAGTAGCAGAATAAAAACAACTGTATCTTTGATTAATATTTACAAGAGTTAGCAGATATAAAATATACAATATATCTT
Source organism: Dendropsophus ebraccatus (assembly GCF_027789765.1). NCBI lineage: Eukaryota > Metazoa > Chordata > Amphibia > Anura > Hylidae > Dendropsophus > Dendropsophus ebraccatus. Next base: position 22,159 of record NW_027208818.1, read on the forward strand.
CATTAGAGTTTTGCTGCATTGACTTATTTTTTATTTCTCTTGCTACCTGCAGCTTTCCTGCATTTGTCAGAACTCACTGTAGCTCGATTTTTATGCTAATTATGGCTTGTGTGAACACTCAGGGCAGTCAGCATATCAAAACATGAACATCCAAATTTGCTGATAACATATACATTCGTACTATGAGAAATTAAAAACGTACATTTCCTGCTATTTCTTTTTTAGTTAAAGCTAGTTTCATTTACTTGCGGAAGAAAATACCTGGTGTATTACTGCACCATTTGCCTAGGCAATAGACAAAAAAAAATTATTATGGTCATGTAGCCATTTTGTGCCTTTGCCTCAAAAAATTATAAATTAGACCTTTTATATTTATCTTTTCACACAGTATGATCTCCATTTCTGAGCTAGATGAATGGAAGTGAGTGAAATTGTTTTACACATTTATATCTATCTATCTATCTATCTTTTTCTCTGTGATTGTTTACCTTTTTTCCCACCTTCATCTCTTTTTTTATGACATTTTTAACCACAGATCTTTTGTTTTCTTACACAATGTTTGCTTTGCTGCCGTCATTTTGATATTTACAGCTGCGAATAATGATCATGTTCATTATTTGTGTCCATAATTATCAAAAGAAAGCCATCTTTTAACGTCGAAAAAGACGGTATCAAAACAACATTGTGTGAACATAACCCCAATCTTAAGGTATAAGAGACAATAATCAGTTCCTAGACGGAAAATGGCTGATTAATTACACTCTGCAATTAATGCTAGTTGCTCAGTTATTATCCACAATTTACATTCTCCATCCACTATGCATTTCCACATCTCTCTTTTAGAAAAGTTACACAAGAGTTCCTCTTACGAGTACAATTTTGTAATGTAAGTAGTGATGAATGTAAATGGACAATGCAATGCATTTCAAAGATAAAACGTCAGACTTGTTCAGAGTGTAAGTGACAACTTGAAAGGTCCCCTGCTATGCCATCCCCTACTCAGATAAAGTAGAATTAAGTGTTTGGCAACCCTTTACTATTGTTAAGTGTTACATTTATGACTTGCATTGTCTCATAGTATACTTAGTCTAATTAATGATTTTATTTAAATTTGGTTGCAGGAAAACACAGGTGAGGGAAAGAAACACAAAAATAAATTAAATAATTTGAAGAGCGTGCAAAAAATATATGAAATGTACATTCATGTTAATTATAATTAAGGGTGGCTATATACACAATGATCAGCCATAACATTAAGACCACAACCAGGTAAAAGTCATTGATTATCTCATGGAAATGACAGAGGATTTATTATTAAGCAACTACTAAACAGGTCATTCATGTGTTGAGATCAGGAAAAATGGGCAGAAGTAATGACCTGACTCCTGAATGACTCTGATAAGGGATAAATTGTGATGACTAGACAACTAGGTCAGAACGTCTTCAAAACCACAGGGATTTTCTCAACAGTTGTGAACGTAGCCCCTATTCTGCCTGAGGTAATCTACACGAAGGCCATATATATATATATATATATATATATATATATATATATATATAATATGTGGGTACTATTGGCTACATTAAAGGGGTATTCCACTCAAACATCACTTTTGATATGTTGCTGCCCATTGTAAAACTAACAATTTGTTCCATTATACTGTCCTCTACATACCACTGACTTCATTGACCCTATGACTTGCAAATTTTAGCTGGCATACAATGCAAGGAAGTCAGGTCTGAGGACCCTTTGCAAGTATTTTATGCTTCAGACATCACACAAGTGATCACTTCCTCTATAAATGGAGCATGAGGTATAATGATAGTATGACCATGAATAAGATCACCAAAAGTAGTCACAGTGCATTTATATATGTGAGGTGCTTTTATTCTTGAAGAAGCAATAAAGATTGGAAAATTGGTTACTTGGAAACTTTAAAGCTTTTTCTGCCTTGTTCTCACCAAGGATGGAAGGTAGTGTTGGAACAGGGTGATAATGGAAATTATTTATGCCCTTATTATAAGCTTCAGATTTTCAATAGGTTGGGGGGGGGCAGTGAGGGCACTAGTAGGGGGAAGGCATTTCAGGTTTTGCCTCAGAAAATGTAGAATTGGCACTGCAGTCAGGGACTTGTTTACATCAGCCGTCTCAGAAGGGAGGGGGAGGAGAGGGAGACAGGGAGAAAGACTTATACACAGATTTCTGTGTGTTTTCAGCAGAAAGCAGCAGCTGAAGGTAACTGAATAGATAATAACAAGTATGAAATTAATTGTTAGTCTCACCATGGGCAGCAACATCAAAAGTTATGTTTGATGGGAATACCCCTTTAATTGCACTGTGTATTAGTTGATGAATCAGAACAAATGCACATATTGAGGGCAGTTTGTGGTAATGCATTTCATTAGATCTCCATTCGGGCAACATTTTTATAAGTCTTTGGGGCTGCCTGGACAGAGATGATTGACAGTGGAGAAATGCAGTGCACTGCCTCTCATTCTCCTGTTAGCAGTGACATTTTTTTCTTTTTAATGTTGGGTACAATATGAATGTAAGCTTCTGACCCCTGTGAATATGACAACAATAAAAACTGAAATAATTGTCTCTGGTATTATTATTACATTTCATGTACATTGAATAAAGAAATTGTGGAAACTGCGCTTTAATCAGTGTGGTTAAGGTGTATGGAAACTTATGACTTTAGCTGTAACTTTTAATTTAATGTCACAAGCCCCATGTTAGAAATGTAATGAACCATGTTTAGTTATTAAGTTAAAGTACTTTCTTACAGATACGGTTTTCCCAGGTTTGTCATATGTTTTGTATAATTACACAGCTTATGATATACAAATTAATTGTTGGATTAATTTAATAAGTCTCTTTTTTTATATATATAATACTAAACCCAGACAAGCTGGACCACAACTACACAGTTTAAGAAAACTTTTATCAACAGATGGCCTACTTACCACTCTATCTAGAATTTATACTTTTCCTGTTGATTACTGTCAAAACGCTTTTTATAAAGAGAAAATAACATATTGTTATGTAACATGTAGTATGTTATTAAATGTAATTGTGCATTTGAGGTATCTTAACTACTTTTCCTATTTCCTCACACTGCAGCTAAAATATTTTCAGATTTACTTAACAAGAACATAAATTTTCCTTGTCATTTATTCATTTATAATAAGACATATGCATACCTCCTGACTTTTGCTGTAATGAAAGAGGGACATTCATGGCTGTCATATAAGAAACAAATATCATCACCACACCTTCACCACAAAATGACTGACATCCACTATACAAAGACAAGTATTTCCCCATAAACTAATCCATATGGAGGTTGATACAAATGGTACACATGCTCTGCACACCATATAAGTGATTACAGTGCAGCTACATCCAGTGACTCACAGGGGGCATCGTCTCTGATCTGAGTCACTAACCTTTTTTTCTTTTCCAACCATAGATCACTTTGTCTCTATATAACACTTAGACCCTTCTGTGCACCCATAAAGTAGTTAAATGCCTCTAGCCCAACCTATACAGTAGTTAAGCCTCTCTGTCTCTCCATATAGGAGGACTCCTGTGTGCCACCATATAATAGCTCAGCCTCTCTGTGCCCTCATAAAGTAGTTAGGCCCTCTTTGCCTGTCAGTGTGCTTGGCGGGATGACTGACAGGGAGTGAGGCCAGTAGCAGGCCTCTCTGCCTGTCAATCATCCTATCCCAAAAGTTAAAATCTCTTCTCCTGTATACAGCTTCTGCTGCAGCTGCGGCCGGTACAGGCTGCTAAGGAGCTGTATACAGTGGTCCAGGAAATCAGCTCAATTGGGCTGACTGGTTCCCTTTAAACAATCAGCATGTGATCCTCTTCTATAAGACAAAATACTACATTTGATAGCTTCACCTGGAGCATTCAGGTTCATATATATAGGACCAAAAGTTAAGTAATCTACACTGTTCTTAAGGGGCAAATACAATATATTTGTGTAAAACCTTTTTTCTTGGAGCTGTGAATGTACAGTAATAAAGTTACTTAAGGCTATGTTCACACTGCATACGATTCCGTCCACAGTTCTTACACTGCCGTACATGTGCGGCTGAAACTACGGACGTGTGAAAAATCGACATGGCGCCTAATGCGTACGCACCGCGAACATATGCCCGTAGTACTGTTATACTTCCCTAGCTTGTTTCGAAGCGATCTGAGGCAGGTCATTTACTTGGAAATCTTCGCCCAGCCCCGTAAACCACACAGAACCTTTTGGATTGAAAAATCAAGTTCAATTTGGCTAAAATAAGTACTTTGTATGGGACCGCATGGAAATCCATGGCCGTGAGTTTCAACATTTCCGTCCTCAAACAATGGTCTTGTTCATTTTTCACGGCGCCGGATACGATCCGGCCGTAAGCTCATACGTAGTGTGCACTGTGTGGGCGTATATCGTATACTTTCAAGCGAACGCATCAACCTCAAAACTACGTGCGTATATTCGCGGTTCGCACTACGGACGGATTCATACGCAGTGTGAACATAGCCTAAAACTGTAACAGAGAACTTGTATAATTCTATAGGTACCTACTATAAAATAAAAATTGTATGGTGATGATCATGGTTAGCTTGCTAAAAATTTTCAAATCCCTTACATTCAATAAATAAAATCTGTTCTACCTTTTATTGCACCACAACAGACTGCCTATGAAAATTCGGAATAGAATTATGCCATTTGTGCACACGTAGACAAAAACCGGCGAAACGCTCTTCCTCTGGCCCTGAAGGGCGAAAAAGAGTTGTTGGTCTCTACACAGGTGATTTACCCTGGACTACAGCTCCAACACATTTGGGCTAGGAGATTCAATTGCATCTGAGTGTTTCTTTCTGACACTCAATTGCATCTCAGTGTTTCATAACCTGCCTACAGAGGACTAATCTGAAATCAGAGACACAAGCTTACTGAGTGAGAGAACAGGAGGCTGGGCGGCAGAGATTATTCATGAAGAAAAGGAAGGAGACAGGAGTGGTGAGGTGTGCCAGAGTGTGGAACAAACACTGAGCCCAAACTCCTCTTTGATCCTTTATAACAGTAGGAGACCCAAGACATAATCAACTCCATGGACAAATTACCGAAAGGTAACATCCTCACAAAGGGACGGTCAACACCCCAGGTAGGGCCCGGGTGCTGACAGATTCCATTTAAGAGCATAGAAACTGTTGTGGTGATTTTATGCCCTAACATACCACCATGTCATCACAACGCCAGTAAAAACAATGATTGTGCCAGAGCCAGGTGATTGGAGTTTACACTTATATCCCTGATGACACTAATGAAATGTAGTTATTAAGCAAAGTTGTGTAGGATATAAATTATATGTACTCCTTAAATATTTTGAATGATTGAGGCAGGTGAAAGGAATGCTAGCACCAGTTTGTTAGACTGCCACCAAGATAACAGTACAGAATTTGTTCTGTGAAATGTCTATCAGGGCCATAACAGACCAAGGAATCCTGCTCTAGATTTAAGGGGCCAATGTGTTTCCATCTGCTACTGCTTTCTGCCATTCTTGAGTCACCTGCCCCTTTTCAAACTATTTCCGCCTTTTCCTCCTTGCCTGAGCATTGTTGGATTCTTGCATTCCTTGCAAAGGTGCTGCTATCCTGCTAATATTCCAGGTATCATGTCCTCTACCTGTTCCTTGGCACTTCTCCTGTTGTCGACACAGAGTGCCTGACCTGCCTTTAAAGCCAGCTGCCCTGACCCTTCCCCTGTCTGATTTCAATTACCATCTTATCCCTGGAACTGTCCTGACTCTCTCCTTGGCGACCCGACTTTCTGATCATGTTCACTCTGCCTATGCTCTGGTGTCGTGCACCAACTTGGGGACCACCTGCTGCTGACACTAGGACCAAGCTTGTGGAGCGACTTGGTGTTCTCTTGTTTCAAGTCCAGCTTCCGCATCCTGAAACAGAATAGAGAGTGAAGAGTGCCAGAGTGAAGAGTGGTAGGAGTGCCGTGGGAGGGAAGTGAACAAGGTAAAGGGCTGTGATGAATTGCTGAGGGGAATGCAATAAATCTTCACAGATTTGTAGTACTTACCAACTGCTCAACCAGAAAGTACAATCATTTTCTGACATACAGAAAAGACACACAAAACAAATAGATTTTTAGTAGTTTCAGAGCTTGGGCAGACAGGTATGCAATGCTACATGCATCTGTGGTATTTGTTTTACCTGAGTTTGGACTGCCCCTTTAAATAGTGGCTAGTAATTTAAATGCTAATATAATATATCCTTATCCCCAAACAACTCTACAGTTTTTCCCATATAACAAAAAAGGCTTCATCCAGCCACATTAATGAAAGAATAAAAATCTTTTGGCTGCTAAAAAAAAACTTAGATGCAATAACAAAAATATTTAGCTGATCATTAGCCCCAAACAGACCTGGACATAATGGGTTACCTATGTGACAGTCTTTATTTGTTCATTACAAGATGATTTTTGTCTCTTAGGCAATCGTACTCCCCGGACCCTGCTTTTTCCTATACAAAATAAAAGGTTACAAATATTGTGCAATGTCATCATGTCACCTGTCTGATACACTTGGGTAACAATCTCTTGATAAATGTCATTTGTCATATCTACACTTGAGGAAACACTACCTACATTAAAACACTTAGGGGGACATGTATCATCCGGCATATTTTTTTTTGGCGTAAAGAGCCGATTTGCGAATGTTCTATTCGCAAATCGGCTGTTTTGCGAATAAAATATTCGCAAATCGGCTCTTTACGCCGGGTACGCCGGGGGGCGGGGAGGGGGTGTGGAGGAGGCAGAACGGGGGGCGCAGACTCATAGTCCGAGCGATTTAACTTTTTTTTTTTTTTTAAAGATACGACGAAAACCTACTCCAGTCCTCAGCTGGCGTAGGTTTTCGACCGTGCGCACCGGCTCGCACAGGATTTATGTAGAGGCAGTCCGCCTCTACATAAATCTCCATAGCGCCGGAGATGCGGTGGCATTTTTAAGTCCGGCAGAGAAAACGCAGGACTTAATAAATGTCCCCCTTAGTGTCTTTCAAAACAAATTAAAACATTTTTATGGGCGCAAGGTTTTTGTAAATGTTTTTGTAAATGTTATATGTAATACAACATATACAAATACAAACACCTACAGTAAGATAAATGAATATTTTTTTTTACACCACCCACACACATTTAAATGGGTGTTTGTACTAAAGAGGTTCTGTGCAGAGCAAGAGATAGGAGAGCAGAAACATTTATTTATCAAATATGATCACTGCAATATAGCCAACAAGGTAAAGGTACAGTCCAGAGAAGGTAACTGCAAAGTCCACAGGGGTAGTTCCACGTCCTAACTCCAATACAGTAATAGATACTCATCCTATTTAGTGATCAGATGTTTGATTACTTAAAATGCACTGGTGTAGTGGTCCAGAACCCGATGTGCAATTGTGTCGGTTAGAGATGAGCAAACCTCGAGCATGCTCGAGTCGATCCGAACCCGAACTTTCGGCATTTGATTAGCGGTGGCTGCTGAACTTGGATAAAGCCCTAAGGCTATATGGAAAACATGGATATAGTCATTGGCTGTATCCATGTTTTCCAGACAACCTTAGAGCTTTATCCAAGTTCAGCAGCCCCAGCTAATAAAATACCGAACGTTCGGGTTCGGATGGACTCGAACCCGAACCCGGTTCGCTCATCTCTAGTGTCTGTGTATACTTATGGTCAGCACCGAGGATTGTCTCTTATATTGTTCTATATGGGAACTGGTGTCTTACTGCTTTTTGGCCACAAGATGGCACTAACAATTTCTTTTACAATTTCTAAGTGCGTGAGAGGAAGATTGCCTGCCATCCAAGAGCTTGACTTTTCCTGCTCATCATCAGATGCCATCTTGAAGGTAGTCAGAGAGAGGCTGGAGCAGGGACAGTGAGTATTTAGCTAATTGTAGGCAGGTAAGACCCCAAAAGCCCTTTTTAGGGCTACAACTATACACAGCACAGTATATATCGGTGGATAATCAGCAAATCAACCGGCTAACAGTATATCAGCTTATTCTTACAGACAGGCAAGCAGCTGCTGCTCGTTGTGAAGAATAGGTTGCAGTGTATCTATTTCCTCCTTCAGTGTATGTGTTGCAGGTAGTTGAGTAGATAGATTTTAGAGTAGTGACTGTTAGCATCTTAGAAGATTGTAGGCAGGCGAGATGCTAAAAGACCTTATTAGGGCTACTACACAGCACAGACAGCCTATAGCTGCTTCCTCCATTAAGAGAGCATAGACTGTCTAGCAGCATATCTGAGAGTGACACAGACAGGCAGTCACGCAGCTTATAAATATCTTGCATAGACTTGTGTCGGACTATTTTGTCCTAGTTAGTAATTGTCTCAGTAGTTGATTGCTCTCTGCGCCTAAATGAAAGCAGTAAAACACCTGGCACCTGTTGCCTGTTGGCACACATAAATGTTGAGATCTAGTATATACGCCTGTATAGGCATAGTTGAACCAAAAAAAAAAAAAAAAAAAAAAAAAGTGCTGCAGGTTTTTTTGCGCTCTGTGCCTCATTGAAAGCAGTAAAACTCCTGGCACCTGTTGCTATATATTGTATTTGGAGTGTATTGTTGAGACTGTGATAGTGACGTAATACTACGATTTGGACAAGTTAGATGCACCAAGGCATGCATCCCCTGCTGTCCCAGTTGCATTCCAGAGCAAAGTCCTTTCAGCTGACACAAGGACTTTTCCAAAGTGGTTTGGAGAAGTGTGATTAGCCTACGTACCCCGCTGACTACTGTTTGTTATCCTCAGGTAATCTTGAAGGATTAGCTCCACCCGATTGTGCAACACCTGGGCCTGTTCTACTGGATCTGGCACTCTGTGATCTCTTCCAGCTTTGGAAGTTACCCTCTGCCTAGTAACCCCCTTAGTTTGATGACAAGTACTCCTTAAACTATCAGAGACTTTGTTTTACTAGGTATTCTCTATTCAGAGTCCTACTGGGAGTGCTACACTCTTTAACAGAAAAAGAAACTGATACAGAGGCAGTGGACATGGAATCAAATGATTCTAGAAATAGAGAAACCGCAAAACAAAGAGACCAACCTAAACCCTGTTCATATTACAGTGACTTGGTATAATGCCCAGCCAGCACCCAGTGACTTGCTATAATGCACAGCCAGAACCCAGTGACTTGCTATAATGCCCAGCCAGCACCCAGTGACTTGGTACAATGCCCAGCCAGCACCCAGTGACTTGCTTTAATGCGCACCCAGAAACCAGTGACTTGCTATAATGCCCCACAGTACCCAGTGACTTGGTATAATGCCCAGCCAGCACCCAGTGACTTGGTACAACGCCCAGCCAGCACCCAGTGACTTGCTTTAATGCACACCCAGAAACCAGTGACTTGGTATAATGTCCAGCAGCACCCAGTGACTTACTTTAACCCCTTAAGGACAGAGCCTGAAATGGCCTTAAAGGGAACCTGTCACCCCCCGTGCCGGGGTGACAGGCTCCCGACCCCCCGTTAGAGCCCCTTATACTTACCTAATCCCGCCGGGTCCCGCTTCTGGAGATGGTCGGGTGATGAAGATCTCAGCCGCTGCAGCCCGGCGCGCGCGCTGAGAGATGAGTCCAACGCTCATAGAGAATGACGGAGCTCTGGACTCTCCCGTCATTCTCTATGGGTGTTGGACTCATCTCTCATCGCGCGCGCCGGGCTGCAGCGGCTGAGATCTTCATCACCCGACCATCTCCAGAAGCGGGACCCGGCGGGATTAGGTAAGTATAGGGGGCTCTAACGGGGGGTCGGGAGCCTGTCACCCCGGCACGGGGGGTGACAGGTTCCCTTTAAGGACAGAGACAAATTTTATGAATATGACCTGTGTCACTTTAGTCATTAATAACTTCGGGATGCTTTTACCTATCCGGCTGATTCTGAGATTGTTTTCTCGTGACATATTGTACTTCACATTTCTGGTAAAATGGAGTCGATACTCATAACGAATCTTTATGAAAAACACCAAAATAAGGTGAAAAATTGTGAAAAAATGCGGACTGATGCAGGCGTGCGTCTCCGCTCGTGTCACACTCCATTCTATGCACGGGTGGATTCCGCCCTCTGTCCAAAGAATGAACGTGTTCATTCTTTGGACGGACAACGGAATCCGCCCGTGCATAGAATAGAGTCTATGACACGGGCGGAGACGCGCGCCTGCATCAGTCCGCCGGCGGGTGCCAGCTGCGGAATGCACAAAGGGTTATCCTTCGCCATTTCGCAGTGTGCACGTACTCTAAATCTGTAAGTGTACCCTGAGGTACGCTCACAGAGTTTGTAGAATTTCACGCCATACCGTGATCTCTTATTGGGACGGTACTGGCGGAAAAGACGTGTCTGGGGGGCAGCGTACGCTACGCTACCCCCAGACACGTCACTTGATGATGATGATGATGATGATGATGATGAGGATGAATGGAGGAAAGAAGGATCCCCCCCCATTCATTCTCACTGGCTGTTTTGGTGTTGGAGGCAATAATAGCGTATGCGTCCGACGCCGAAAACACCCTGGGGGCAATCTTTATACGGGGACTAGTATATGGGGTATGTAAATGTTTATTGTAAAACTTTATTTCATGTAGTGTAGTGTAATGTAGTGTTTTTTAAGTTTTTTTGACAGTAAGAAAATAATATCCCTACGCCAAGAAAGGAGCTGCTGATAAATGCCGCACTTACGTGCGGCACTTATCAGCAGACAGTGGCAGTAGGATATAGGGGGGAAAAAACGCTCCTACGCCAAAAAGGAGGAGTTGCTGATCAGTGGCGCACTTACGTGCGATGCTGATCAGTACTCAGCGGCGTTAAGGCGCAAAAAAAGTAAAAAAAAAAAAATTGGGGAAAAAAAAAAAAAAAAATCTTTTTAACCCAAAGCAACTGATCAGTGAATGATATTCACTGATCAGTCGCTAGGGGGCAGTAGAGAGAAGATTGCCGGAGATTACCGAGGCCCGCCGAAAACGAAGACCCGAGTGTTTCCGAAGATTTCCGACGCTGGACGAACGAACGCGGAAGCGACGCGAAGAAGACGCGAGGACGGCGCGGACCGCAGATCTTCGCTCCGGACGGCCAGATCAGGTGAGTATGGTACACCTGCACCACACACACCTGTTCTGCACCTCTCAGCTACCTAGCTGGGGGGTGCAGAACCCGGCAAAACTGTTTTTTACAGTATGATCGCCGTGATGGGCCGGCTGGTACTGGCCGGCCTATTACGGCGATCGTGGGGGTGGCATCGGCGCCATCTTTGGTGGGGACACTTATGGCGATTGGTGCTATCTCGGACAGCACCAATCGCCATTGCTTTCCGGGCCACTGGGTCACCGATGACCCGGAAAGCTGTTTTCAGCTGCTATATGCTGATCTGTATTGATCAGCATACAGCAGCGATCGTCGGCACGGGAGGGGTTAATCACCCCCCGTGCCGACGAGCAGAGATGGCCTGCTATACATTATAGCAGGCCATCTTCACCGACCGCTGTGTGTGAACACACAGCGATCGGGGAAACATCGGGCGTACCTATACGCCCGTTTGCGTTAAAGCCCACCCTGCGGGGGCGTATAGGTAAGCCCGATGTCGTTAAGGGGTTAATTCACACCCAGAACCCAGTGACTTGGTATATTGCCCAGCGAGCACCCAGTGGCTTGCTATAATGCACACCCAGAACCCAATGACTTGGTATAATGCTCAGCAGCACCCAGTGACTTGCTATAATGCACACCCAGAACCCATTGACTTTGTATAATGCTCAGCAGCACCCAGTGACTTGCTATAATGCACACCCAGAACCCATTGACTTTGTATAATGCCTAGCCAGCACCCAGTGACTTGGTATAATGCCCAGCCAGCACCCAGTGACTTGGTATAATGCAAAAAACCAACATCCAGTGACTTGGTATAATGCACAAAATCAGTACCCAGTTACTTAGTATACTGGACACTGGCTTCCCAGCTGCCACGGAAACCAACCACAATCTACTCACAATCCACCCTCCAGTCCTTTCCTCCCTGTCCCTACCTCTCTGCATTTCTCTCTTTGCTCTGCTCTATTTGCCAGCTGCAACCTGCTCTCCACTCCACATAGAGCCAAATACCTGCCCCCTATATATAGAGAGGAAGGGGAGGTGCTGACATCACAGTGGGGCTTGCAGGTGATTGGACAGGGATAATCCCTTGCTTCCGCCAAGTAATTGTACTGTAAGCTAACATGTGCGTCTGCCATCTTGGCCACCATGTTTAGAGAATTTGGTAACAAGTTGCTTTGAATTTGCTTCTCACAATGAATCAAATTGACAATAATAAGAATAATCACTAATTAAAAAGACTGAGTGTAGGGACCCCTTTTTCCCATAACCAGCCAGGTCGAAGAACAAACAGCAGCCTAGTAACACTACAGTAGAGGGGCTATTTGTTTTGGCTCTTTTTAGTGTCACTTACCAGCACACTTGCTCATTTGCTAGTATACTCTTCTTTTTCCTACACCCCCTTTTGATGCTTGGTGTTCCAAGCATATTCAAGTAAGGTAAGAACAGGCATAAACGTAAAGCACTAAGCAGGTTAAACTACTTGGATGAGCTTCAGATGCCACAGCATGGCAAAGGTGCAACTTTGAAACTGTAAATATTTTATTTTATGAAAGTTGTCCCTTGACTGCCCGATACTCTACATCCTGGTGCTCCTGGCAGTCTCCTATCACCACCTGCAGAGGGCTGAGATGAAAGTATGCAGATCAATTTCAGATGCTTCAAATTTTACACTCCACTTCACCATCAATCTTATGCTTTTTTGTTTTTACCAATGCTTTTTTACCCTAAAGGTGGCTTTTCCTATTTAGAAACCTACTTTACTGCCTTAGATTTTTATGTAACTGTCCAGTAAGACATATACTGTACAGTACATCCAGTTCAAGAAACACAACCCCCATCTTAAATTCTTTTATCAGAATAAATGTTTACATTACATTTTTAATTTATTAATTTTCTTACTATGATTTTTGCAGCACATGAGCTTTCAGAGACTTGAAGAACTTTTATCTAGTTAAAATTTAGTTCAAGTTTTTTAAATTTTGAAAGGAAATATTGAAAGGAAATTGAAGTATTTCCTGCAAACCTATATAATTAAAAGTAAATATTTTTAAGAAAACATAAGAAGGAATGTTCACTTTCTAGAATGGAGGACTCTTGTTTGCCCTCAAGTGTTTTGTAATTATACAAAGGAAGGTTAATAGAATTCAAAGAATATAGCAAAGTGTAAACCTCCATCCTCCAGATCTGATATTGAGGTTAATGGTTAATAAGAGTTTTATGTTTGTTCGCACCTTTATGAAAATTAGCGAATACATAAAGAGGCTTCATGTACTGCATATAAAGTTTATATTTTAACATAACATACAGAGTTTGGGTGAAAGCTAAAAAGGGTACAGTATTTTCCGGCATGTAAGAGGACTGAGCATATAAGATGACGCCCAACGTTTCCAGTTAAAATATAGAGCTTGGGATATACTTGCCATATAAGATAACTATTAATAAAAACATCAGACAGCAGCGAGATCTGTGCGGCAGAGAAGGAGGTACAGTAATACTGGTAGGATACAATGGTAGCCAGATGGGTGAAAGAGGTGTGTTTTTCTAGGCACAGTGCCACTGTACCGTATTTCTTTTTTCCATGCCGCGGATGCCTGCAGCTTGCCTGAAGTTTTTCAACCCCCGTCCTATAGGACGACAACCGGCGTATTTGATGACCCCTGACTTTTGAGGACATTTTCCTCAGTTAAAAAGTAATCTTATATGCAGAAAAATACAGTAATTGTTTTACTTTGATTGAATATTTGTGTTACATAATAAACGAAATGGAGTCTTTCAAACCACTGAATTTAGTGGTAGAGCAAGTGAATTGATTTTAAGGTGTGTGCAAAAGTTCTGCAGTATGTTTAGGAATGTTGTATATATGTATTGTATTGTATGCCAGAGTTATTTTCAAGGTATTCCTTATAAACTGTAAGACCCACGCACCTGAATAGAAAGTGGTGCTTTGAAGAGAAATGGTTCACCGCTACTAGGACCGTGTAGATGTGCCTATATGTCAGAGGCCTTGTGCATGCTGTAACTCAAGATTCCATGCTGTGACAGGGCCACTACCACAATGACCAGTGGAGACATGTCCATCTGTTTTGACTACAGAGGAACTGAGTACCTCCTACAACTACTCTCAAAAGGATTGTCCATGCAGTAAACATTCCCAGTCTCACATTAGTGAAAAGTGGACCATAACCAGTGACTTTGGTTGGATCAGCCGACTGATTAAATGTGTTTGGTGACCTCCGACTCTACCTAGAGAGATAATATAGAGGAAGAAGTGTGGGCATGTTTGATTTCAACTGCCTGACTCTATTATTCTCAGAGACATAGGCCACTTCCAGAGGAGTCTGACATTAGTTTACATGTCCTCTCTCAGCTAAGAGTAGATGACTGTTTGGCCAAGCCAAACACTTAACTGTATAGAGGATTGGGACTGATAGATTTTATTTTCCAAAAATTTTTTATTCGTTTTTAACAATGTGTATTCCAGTTATCATTAATACATAAACATAGATAAAAAGATAAGCTGAACAATTAGGCCTAGAAAAACTTGGTTGAGCATCTTCTGTAAGACTAAAATCAAATTCAACCTGTCACACAAATAACATAAGGTAACCTTTATCTAGTCTTTATCTAGAGAGAGCAACATGTCACTTAAACAATATAACCAAAGCCTCAGAAGGCTTCTTCAAAACAATGGTACACGAAGAAGGAAGAAAAGTCAAAGAAAAAGAGAAGAAAAGATTAGAGACAGCATATCCCTTGAACCTCCTTCCAAAGGTAAGAAAATCTCATCCCTCATGAAACTGGGGTCCTTACGGAACTTCTGTTCTTGATCATGTAGAATGGAAGGAAGGCAATTATTTACCATGATCCAATTTAATTTAAATCTAACAAGGTCCATTGGGACCGTCACTTTCTTCCAAGAAGAAGCAATAACAATTTTAGCAGCTAAAAATAGAAACAAAGCAAACTGTTGAGTGGTTAAGTGTTGGGTTCCAGTGACACCCCTGGAATCTGCACATTGAGCAGAGTGTATGATAGGGAAATACGTATATTACATAGAGTAAGTTAAAACAACATTTTAAATATATGTCTTCAAAATCTTTTCACTATAAAGCAAGACCACCATATGTGATACATTGTACCCTCAGCACCACAATGCAAAACAAAAGCATAACAGAGAGAGGAGAATAATTGGGAATCATTCTAGCAATTCGGGATGGCTCCAGGTACCATCTAAGCAATACTCAGTATCTTCAAAACTGAAGATGTATTTTATTCCAGCACACAGTGCAGTAAGAGCACTGTGAAATAGGCATTGGGGTAGAGTCTGGCACATACCTAGTCACAACTCTTTGCATTTCAGCATACTCTGTTGGGATGATTGGCAGGCAAAGAGACCTCTAACAGACTCCTCTGCTCTGCCTGCACTGCGCTACAGATTGAGGCTACAAACCCACTTGGCGGGTCTGCAGCGAGTCCCCTTGCTGCGTATTTGCAGCGACACTCGCTGCAGATCCCGGCCCTATACTTTTAATGGCAGACAAACACGCAGCAGGGATGTACATCCCTGCTGCGAGTTTGTCTGCAGCTCATTAACCCCGCCGGAGCTGATACTTCACCTGATCCCGTCTCCGGCGGTTCCCGATGTCTTCAGCAAGCCGGAGCAGGGATCGCCCCCCCCCCCCCCCGCAGCACCGATCGCACGCCCCCCCAATCACCCCCCCCCCCCGCAGCACCTATCGCACGCCCCCCCCCCAATCGCCCCCCTGCAGCCCCGGCCGCTCGATCGCCCCCCCGGCAGCACCGATCGGGGGGGGTGATTGGGGGGGCGTGCAAGCGATCGGTGCTGCGGGGGGGCGATTGGGGGGGGGCGTGCGATCGGTGCTGCGGGGGGGGGGGGGCGATTGGGGGGGGGGGGGCGATCGGTGCTGCGGGGGGGCGATCGGGCGGCCAAGGCTGCGGGAGGTGTTAAAGGGGCTGCGGGCGGCTGGCTGGAGCATATACTTCACCTGGGCCCCGCTCCTGCTTGCTGAAGACATCAGGAACCGCCAGAGCCGGGATCAGGTGAGGTATCGGCTCCGGCGGTCGCGGGGGTTAATGGGGTGGGCTGCAGACAAACTCGCAGCAGGGATGTACATCCCTGCTGCGTGTTTGTCTGCCATTAAAAGTATAGGGCTGGGATCTGCAGCGAGTCTCGCTGCAAATACGCAGCAAGGGGACTCACTGCAGACCCGCCAAGTGGGTTTGTAGCCTAAAAGATGTTTATCTGTACCACTCTATATACGGACAATCTCCAGCTGCGATCAGTAGTTGGGGGCCGCTGCTAGTAGCCAGCATGGAGCGATCCTCCAAGAAACATTTAACATAACTGATTGTGACATTTAAATGGTATTTAAATGCCTTCATTGATGGTCCAGCGGTGGGATCGGCCAATTCATTATACTTACTGCACGGGGCCTTTTCTTTGTCCCAGTGTGGTCCTTGGTTTCAGCTATTGCAATCGAGTGCAGATTCAATGGATCAATGCAGTACATATTTACTGCATTGATCCCTATGAGCAATCATACTATTGCTCATAGAATTCCTCTAGGGGCACTACAAAAGTGTAAAAAAAAAAAATCTATTCAATAATAAAGTAATAATAAAATTTCAAATCACCCCCTTTTCCTATTTTTCAAAAAAAAAAATAGACAAAAAAAAAACATACTGTGTATTGCCGCATGCCGAATCCCCCTGACTATTAAATTATTGTATTCCTGATCTCACACGGTAATTGGCACAACCTGACAAAGTGCAAAATTTATGATTTTTGACCACATCCCAGAAAACAACAAGTAAAAATGAAGAGTGCCAATGACAATTGGTTTTGGAAAAAAAAGACCTCATATAGGTCTATAGGTGAAAAAATGAAAGCGCTATGTCACATTGTTGCAAACTGTACCTCTTCTAAAGAAATAGGGGTTTCCATCATTATGAGAAGGAAATAAAGTTGCAAACATTTTCTTTTTATTCAATATGCGATCTTTGTTATATAGCTTAGTATAAAATGTATAGTATGTATTCAAGAGAACACAGGGATTCTGTGACTTGTTTCCATCTGAAAGACGAAATGTGGGGAAAATGATAGATCTAAGGCATGGAGTAAGGCGATGGGCTATGAGGGTACCAAGCTTATTGCTAAAAAACCTGTACTGCGTCCAACTGAGGCTCCATTCCACCACTGACATGTGGCTCATGTTTAGCTCTATCCTCACTGTCACTGTTTAGATAATAAATATAAACAAGGATTACGTCTAATTGGAATATTCAGCAAATTTAGATTTATCAAAGGGTGTAAAATTTAGACTGGTGCAAACTGCCCACATCAACCAATCACAGCTCAGCTTTCCTTTCACCAGAGCTGGAAGCTGAGCTGTGATTGGTTGCAGTGGGCAGTTTGCAACCGTCTAAATTTTACACCCTTGATAATACTCCCCCTAAGTGTCTTAAATGTCCAGTCATACTTTTATATATTTAGCAGTGCTACTATGACAATTCTGGCTCTACACAGACAATATTATACTTATACTACAAAATAAAAAATATGCTCAAAGTCTACAGTAACTCCTTATGGGGAGGAACACTCCATTCTTTGTCTGAAAAGACAAGTCTTGTCCCATCTGCTAGGTCTGATGAAGAGCTGTAATTAATGTATTTACAAGACCAGCTTTGGCAGCTTCACTGAGGCAAATGTAGCTCTAACAGAGGGGAAACAATACACAGTATGAATGTGCTTCAGATGGAGACACAGACTTAATTGTGCCTTGCTAATGAATTTAGATTTTTTTTCTAATAGTGCTGAGTAGTGGGCAGCAATTCAAAGTGTCTGGCAAGGAGGGGAAACAATGTTGTGCTGTGCGCCTTTCCAGGGGACTATTTAAAGTAAGCATCCAGTGCGTGTTTCTGATCAGTCAAGTAAATGAAATAATAGTGCTAACATACATTCCTGCCTTTTTAAGGATTACATCAACCCATACATCGAAGGAAAGGTCCTTGTGGTGTCCCAAACCTGCTTGCTTCTAGGGAATTCATTTGTTCAGCTGAATGTATCATAAGGGTTGCTGCATAAAAGAACCAATGAAAAGAGTGGACATGTCAAAAAGATTATACAATAGTTTTTTGTTTTACAAATCTCGACTGTCTGACAGGGGCCTGTAGACCAGGTCTAGGAGTATAATAAGGCCAGAGTAGAGTAGAAAAAAAATACAATTGGGGAGATTTATCAACAGATTTTTCTGTGTGTGCTCTATTTCTGCTATGGCAGTTTAGATTGGTCTATTGAAAGTACAATTTACTATTAGGAGTAAGCCTAGTCTATGTTCTGTGGTGGGGAATTGTTTGTCTCAGAATTGCCTGGAAACAGTCTCAGAATTGTCTCCAAAAGTGTCACAGGCCTTGATTTGGTTTGAGCTGGCTGAAGCTTACACTGTGTGGTTTTTCCCACCGCAACCAATCACAGCTTAAGTTTAAAATCTTAATGAGTTGTGGAAAAATGAAAGCTGAGCTGTGACTGGTTGCTGTGGGAAAAAACACACAGTGAAAGTTTCAGACTACTCAATAAATTTTGGCCAATTTTTTCGCAAATTTAAAAAAGGCACATGTCTGTACCAGAGCCTGCACACTCCTCAAAATACAACAAGGGGAAATTATGAATGACTTTACATCTCTCTCTCCACCTTTAAAGAATAAAAAGGGGCATGGCCACAGTGCGTCACTATATTACCCCCAGTTACCTGGCTCCAATCATAGTGAAAATCTACGCCAGCTAAGAGCTTCAGATCTAGGTGTGCGACACTGCCCTGTGCGCCTTAATAAATCAGACGAATCGATCGGCAGCAGGGAGTATACCAAGTTATGCATTTCCCCCAAAGAGTCCATTGAATCTTACAGCTACACTGTGGATTACTCCTCATGCTTTCTGTATGAATACTGTATACCACATGCATATAGCTGAAACACAATGTGAACAGCCCCTTAGTACAAGACCGCCTGCATCCTACAGAAGCTAGATGTGATTTGTTTCACTCTGTATGGCGGCAGCACCTGCAAACATTATTGTGAGATAATAAGGGATATTACTGTAAAGCTTGGGCTACACATGGTAAAACAAAGATTGCAATACTACATTGCATCTAATGATTGTTCATGTGGTCGAGCCGTGACTTTTGACACAATGTGACTGCAGCAGTCGACCAAATTTACACCAAAAAGCACTAGACTCTAAATACTGTATAAGGCTGGGTTCACACTGCGTTTTTGCAATTCGTTTAATGTATAAGTTTTATAGAAAAAAGGATGCAAAAAACAGATGCAAAAACAGATGCAATTGGGTATCATCTGTTTCATTGACTTCCATTATTGAAAAAAAAAAAAAAAAAGATCGAAACAGATGTGTTGTTTTTTAACAGACACAAAAGTAGTGTTGGCTATGTTTTTCTGTCCATTAAAAGTAACCAATTAAAGACGGATACATTGAACAGATTGAAAAACACAGTGTGAACCCAGCCTAAGCATTATATAGTTACTCAATAGTATCATACAAAGAACAGATATTACCAACCAACCCCTGCTGTATAGAAACCAATATTATGTGAAGGTCAAATAATACAATGATACTAGGGATGAGCGAACCAAACCGTTACGAACCAGATTCGTTACGAACTTTGCAAAAAGTTCGGTTCGGTACCGAACCGAACTTTCAAAAAGTTTGTGACGAAGTTCGTTAAAATCGCAATGGCGTCGCAAAACTGTACTTTAATCAGAGAATAGAACAGGCTACAAGGGATTATTACTCCTATAATCCTTTGTATACTGTTATTATGTGAATATCAAGGTGTGTGACGTCACTCCAGGAACAGGAAGTGCCTGAGCGTCCATGCTCTTTCTCATTGTGTGTCTAGACTGCAGAGAGAGAGGAGGTGTACGTTAGGCAGAGAGGGAAAACACATAGATTACATATCTAAACAACTGGATAAGTAGAGGGAGAGATAGAGAAGGAGTATATATTGTTTGTGAGAGAAGCAGGAGAGAGGAAGATTAAAAAAAAAAAAAAAAAATCGCAAGATACAGGGAAAGCTTGATAAGCTCATACATAGTGAAAGAGGCTGAGAAATCAAGAGTTAGGTAGAGAGAGGGAGAGATAGCCATCTAACTCAAAAATCGTGATATCTAGGGAGAGATAGGGAGATAAAAAAAAGAAATAGGGAGAGAAAAGTGAGAAGAGTCACTCAGGACATGTAGCATTAAACCAGCTACTGTTCCGTGACAGAGAGGAGACGCTAGACGTTTGTTTGTGATCAGCTGTTGTAGGGGACGCTAAGACAGTGCCTCACAAAAGCTGTCCGTTTGTGCTCTGCTGGTTGCCGTTAACCCCGGCTAGCTGCTAGCAACCAAAAAAGTTTAAAAAAAAACCTTAAAAAAAAAAAAATTGGTTTGTTTGTTATCAGCTGTTCTATTTGAGGCGAAGTCAGTGCCCCACAAAAGCTGTCCGTTTGTGCTCTGCTGGTTGCCGTCAAACCCCTCTAGCCACCCGCAACCAAAAAAGTTAAAAAAAAAAAACCTTCAAAAAAAATAAAAAAAAGTTGGTTTGTTTGTTTGTTTGTGATCAGCTATTCTAATTGAGGCGAAGTCAGCGCCCCACAAAAGCTGTCCGTTTTTGCTCTGCTGGTTGCCGTCAAACCCCACTAGCCACCCGCAACCTAAAAAAAATAAAAATAAAAAAAAAATTTGGGGGGGGGGGATAACCTGTAAATTTCTGCTTTGCTGGGTGCCTCCAACCCACAAAGCAATAGTCACTGAAAATTTATGCCTTCTGCCCAATAGATTATTTCTTTTTCAAAATTGACACCAACCAAAGAACTATGTCCAAGCGTCCTACTTCCAGCACTTCCCAGGCAAGGACTGCAATGGCAAGCGGTGAGGGTAGGAGAAGCGGCAGCACCAGGCCCGGCGGCAGCCGGGGCAACAGGCGTGGCAGCAGGGTGCAGCTACCCCAAACACCTAGTGGTTCTGTAAGAACCACACAGCCAGCGGTTTTAGATTGGTTTACCCAATCCTCCACTTCCAACGCCCAAAGCTCCCAAACAAGGTCGGCTGGATCATCTGACACCACCCTTATATGGGAGGGTCAGCGACAGTCCTCTGCCCTGTCCCCTGTTATTACTATGCCACCCACCTCTGGGGCACCTTCTGCCAAAGAACTGTTGGCAAATCTTGATCTGCCTTTGGATTCTCTACCACTTTTTAGTGATAATGAGGAGGAGGATGAGGTAGTCCACCAAAGGCAGCAGGTGGAACGTGCAGAGACTGCAGAGGAGGTGGTGGCTGTAAGCCAGGGAGGGGCATCCAGTGCCACACCTGAGATCCTGTCCCAGCCACTGGAGGACAGTAGCAGTGGTGGTGATTATGATGTCGCCGATCGGACGTGGCGCCCCCAAGCACCATTATCCTCAGTGTCATCAGGGGAGGAAAATAAGGTGCTACCGAAGCAGCAACATCTCACTGCTGCAAGGAAGCGAGGCACAAGAGGGAGGGGTAGAAGACAACCTACCAGGCAGAGTCACTTACCTCCAAGCCTTGGTCCTGAGAGGGGACCCTCAGGCAGCAGTGGCAGCCAACAGGCCGCAAGACCCCCCCGTGGCTGGCAGCAAACCACGGTCCTCTGTCGTCTGGCAGTTCTTTCGGCTGGGGACAGATAAGCACATCGCTCTGTGCCTGCTGTGCAACGAGAGGGTCAGTCGTGGCAGGGGTGATAATCTTGGGACAACATCCATGAGAGCACATGGAAAGGCTAACACCAACAGGCCTGGAAAAAACGTGACCCAATACCACCTCCTGTCAGGATGCACCATACACTGCAGATTTCATCATGCAGCATCCTGTCACTGCAAGTCAGGCCTCGTCAGCCTCAGTTGCCAGCAGCAGCACAGTCTCACTGCCATGTACACCCCTAATGAGGCAGCAATCCCTGACCGAGTCCATGGCCAGACGTCAGGTGTACTCCAGCAGCCATTCCATGGCACAGAAACTGGCCGGACACCGGGTTAAGCTGCTGGTGCTTCAGTCCCTGCCATTTAATCTTGTGGACTCCCAGGCTTTCAGGGATTTCGTGGCGTGTGCGCACCCTAGATGGCGAGTCCCCAGCCGCCACTACTTCTCGAGCAAAGCTGTCCCATCACTGCACAGTTATGTGAAGAGAAAGGTTGGCGACTCATTGGGACTCTCGGTGTCCAAGACCGTGCACCTGAGCGCTGATGTCTGGTCCTCTAATTATGGGCAAGGCCA
>NW_027208819.1:0-44635 GCF_027789765.1 Dendropsophus ebraccatus
GTCATGTGTTTATGCATGTGAGTAATATATATAATGTGTGTTTTCTATCATGTATATAGTGTATATATTATGTAATGTAGTTCTATAGATGGTTTATATGTGTAATCTGCATGCTTTTGTATCTGTGTATCCATGTTGGTGAATTTGTGTGTGTGTTAGTATGATTAGATGTATATATGTAAGATGTGTTGTGTCTGCATGTTTGTGTATGGCTGCAGTATGTCTATTTGTGTATATATGTATACAGTGTGTATGGCTGCAGTATGTCTATTTGTGTATATATGTATACCGTGTGTATGTCTGCAGTATGTCTATTTGAGTATATATGTATACAGTGTGTATGTCTGTAGTATGTCTATTTGTGTATATATGTATACAGTGTGTATGTCTGCAGTATGTCTATTTGTGTATATATGTATACAGTATGTATGTCTGCAGTATGTCTATTTGTGTATATATGTATACTGTATGTATGGCTGCAGTATGTCTGTGTATATATGTATACAGTGTGTATGGCTGCAGTATGTCTGTGTATATATGTATACAGTGTGTATGTCTGCAGTATGTCTATTTGTGTATATATGTATACAGTATGTATGTCTGCAGTATGTCTATTTGTGTATATATGTATACTGTATGTATGGCTGCAGTATGTCTGTGTATATATGTATACAGTGTGTATGGCTGCAGTATGTCTGTGTATATATGTATACAGTGTGTATGTCTGCAGTATGTCTATTTGAGTATATATGTATACAGTGTGTATGTCTGCAGTATGTCTATTTGTGTAATATGTATACTGTATGTATGGCTGCGTATGTCTGTGTAATATATGTATTACAGTGTGTATGGCTGCAGTATGTCTGTGTATATATGTATACAGTGTGTATGTCTGCAGTATGTCTATTTGTGTATATATGTATACAGTGTGTATGTCTGTAGTATGTCTATTTGAGTATATATGTATACAGTGTGTATGTCTGCAGTATGTCTATTTGTGTATATATGTATACTGTATGTATGTCTGCAGTATGTCTATTTGTGTATATATGTATACTGTATGTATGTGATGAGAAGTTCACACTTTGGAGGTCCAGTTGTGCCGGAGATCCGTGAGGCTCGGGCTCTAATCAGCTGAGGATTCTCACATCAAAGATGATAGGTGTTGTAGTAGATATAACAGTAAGACTAATCAATGGATGACGGGTTTCATCAAATGAGATCATCAGATCTATTGAGGATTCCCTTAGAAACACATTATCCATTGATTTGTCTTACTCCTACGTCTACTACAACTCCTATCATCTGTGATTTGAGAATCCTGACTCAGCTGATCAGCGCCCAAGCCTCACGGATCTCCTGCACCAACTGGGACCTCCAGAGTGTGAACTTCTTCTCAACTATTGTACCGATTGTATCAAAAATAAAGATATAAGCAGCAGACACAGACACAAGTAGGATTATGCCCCCCTCACCAGACTGCACCCCCTCCGGAGCAGCAGTATCAGTGATAGGTAGGATTATGCCCCCCTCATCTGACTGCACCCCCTCCGGAGCAGCAGTATCAGTGATAGGTAGGATTATGCACCCCTCATCTGACTGCACCCCCTCCGGAGCAGCAGTATCAGTGATAGGTAGGATTATGCACCCCTCATCTGACTGCACCCCCTCCGGCGCAGTAGTATCAGTGATAGGTAGGATAATACCCCTCACCTGACTGCACCCCCTCCGGAGCAGCAGCAGTAGTATCAGTGATAGGTAGGATAATACCCCCTCACCAGACTGCACCCCTCCGGAGCAGTAGTATCAGTGATAGGTAGGATTATACCCCCCTCACCAGACTACCCCCCTCGGAGCAGTAGCAGCAGTATCAGTGATAGGCAGGCTTATGCCCCCCCCTCATCTGACTGCACCCCCTCCGGAGCAGCAGTATCAGTGATAGGTAGGATTATACCCCCCTCACCAGACTACACCCCCTCCGGAGCAGCAGCAGCAGTATCAGTGATAGGTAGGCTTTTATGCCCCCCCCTCATCTGACTGCACCCCCCTCCGGAGCAGCAGTATCAGTGACAAGTAGGGATAATACCCCCTCACAGACTGCACCTCCTCCGGAGCAGTAGTATCAGTGATAGGTTAGGATTATGCCCCCCCTCATCTGACTGCACCCCCTCCGGAGCAGCAGTATCAGTGACAGGTAGGATAATACCCCCCCTCACCAGACTGCACCCCCTCCGGAGCAGCAGTATCAGTGATAGGTAGGATAATACCCCCTCACCAGACTGCACCCCCTCCGGAGCAGTAGTATCAGTGATAGGTAGGATTATGCCCCCCTCACCAGACTGCACCCCCTCTGGAGCAGCAGCAGTAGTATCAGTGATAGGTAGGATTATGCCCCCCTCACCAGACTGCACCCCCTCCGGGGCAGCAGCAGTAATATCAGTGATAGGTAGGATTATGCCCCCCTCACCAGACTGCACCCCCTCCGGAGCAGGCAGTATCAGTGATAGGTAGGATTATTGCCCCCCTCATCTGACTGCACCCCCTCCGGAGCAGCAGCAGCAGTGATAGGTAGGATTATGCCCCTCACCAGACTGCACCCCCATCTGGAGCAGTAGTATCAGTGATAGGTAGGATAATACCCCCTCACCAGACTGCACCCCCTCCGGAGCAGCAGTATCAGTGATAGGTAGGATAATACCCCCTCACCAGACTGCACCCACTCTGGAGCAGCAGCAGTATCAGTGATAGGTAGGATTATGCCCCCCCTCACCAGGACTGCACCCCCTCCGGAGCAGTAAGTATCAGTGATAGGTAGGATATGCCCCCCTCACCAGACTGCACCCACTCCGGAGCAGTAGTATCAGTGATAGGTAGGATAATACCCCCCTCACCAGACTGCACCCCCTCCGGAAGCAGGCAGTATCAGTGATAGGTAGGATAATACCCCCTCACCAGACTGCACCCCCTCCGGAGCAGTAGTATCAGTGATAGTAGGATTATGCCCCCCTCACCAGGACTACACCCTCCGGAGCAGTAGTATCAGTGATAGGTAGGATAATACCCCCCTCACCAGACTGCACCCCCTCCGGAGCAGCAGTATCAGTGATAGGTAGGATAATACCCCCTCACCAGACTACACCCCCTCCGGAGCAGCAGCATGCAGTATCAGTGATAGGTAGGATAATACCCCCTCACCAGACTGCACCCCTCCGGAGCAGCAGCAGCAGTATCAGTGATAGGTAGGATAATACCCCCCCACCAGACTGCACCCCCTCCGGAGCAGCAGTATCAGTATCAGCACTAAAGTAGTAATAATTCTTGTGATTTTATTCACACCCTCTAGCGCGTTTCGTTTTTAGCTCTGAGTAAGGCAAAACATTGCACAAGAGGGATGTGAATAAAGTCACAAGATTTTTTACTACTTTGGTGCTGTCTTTGCTGCTGAATATTGTACCAAGTCTCCTGGTTCCGTTGAAAGGGCTGCAAGCGGCATCAAGGTGTACAACCACCGCTAAAGTGACTGGCGGTGTTGGGCTTGTAGCAATGACCGCCCAAGGTGAGCAGCAAGTTTAGCCACTTACACACATTTGTTCTGCAGTAATAAGCTATGTGCGCCGCATGGTGTTCTCTCTCTTCTACTAGTAGATGTATAAAATGGCAGATTACATTTTAAAGCCATGTTTCACACGCTGACCACTGATGTGCCTTTCATGATGGTCCTTTAAAGTCTTATTCTAGCCCAACACCTTATGGTGAGGCTAGAATAACCCGTCATGGGTCTCCTCTGCTGGAGATTCTAATAGAGGAGCAGACTAGATGGTCATTTTTTCCTTCATCTTCTGAGGCTGTGTTCACACATGACATTTTTTATGTGTTTTTACAGCAATATTGTTGGAATTTCATTAAAGTTTCTACATAAATGGTGCAGTTTTACCACAACTGCATAAATCAGTAACAACTGTATAAGTGACTGGCAGTGCACTAGCGTTGCTGGTCACATACACAGCTCTATGCAAAGTCGCTGTACTAACGTGAAAGGTTTGCGCTGATTATGTCTTTATATGTTGGGTGGGCCCCAAGAATCAGTTTGCCTGGTGGGCCAAGGTACCCCAGTCCGACACTGCCTGAGAATACTTAAGACTGGACTTGTGGTGCTGACAGTGGACTGCCTGCAGGGTAGGGAGAGAGATGAGCAATATCCAGACACTCAGGAACTCAGCTGTGGGGGCTTAGTGAACAGTACCAACATCCACGGGTATAAAAATCCACCTAATGCTGTCTGTGGGTACAGGAATGACACAGATCCACAGATCTCTGCAAGTATAGGTCAGTACTGTTTGTGTAAATGCTCTCAGACTGAAGCTGTAGTTTGCTACTCCCACCACCAGGTATTACTGTGTCTTGTGTGGTGTCCCACTAAGGGTGTTACTATTATACAGACCCTTCGTAAAAGTCTGTACTTTTTGTGGTCTTACTGCAGCTTAAAGCGTTACTAGAGATGACCACTAGATGTCGCTGTATTGTATAACTGAAGTATGGAAGCTGAATGCTGAAGTGTCTCAAAGGGTTATTCTGTTTATGTGTACCAGATTCTGTGAACCAATAGGATCTTTACTTTCTTCTATCCTATCACTTCTTCCCTTTCTGCACTTCTGTTGCACTCTTTTCACCCAACCACAGCGCTCCTTACAAGCTGGTTAGAAAGCTAGTCCCTTGGGTGAGGGAGGAGTCTAGAGAGTCTTAGTTGAGATTCTGTTGAGAAAGGATGCAGCTCGGATAGCTCTCCACAGTGGTTCTACCTGGGCCCTAGCCCTCTGCCAAGTCCCCCCTAACAAGTCGCAGTCTTAGTCAGTACCCCGCATGGGTAGGACGTAGAGCAGTGCCCTCTTACAAACTTCTTTTCTTTTATAGCAGTGCTTCTCAATTCCAGTCCTCGGGCCTCACCAACAGGTCATGTTTTGAGGATATCCCATACAATAAACACCTGTGATAATACCTGATTCACTGAGTATAATTATATCACGTGTGAAATACTAAGGAAATCCTCAAAACATAACCTGTTGGTGAGGCCTGAGGACTGGAATTAAGAAGCTCTGTTTTATAGGGTACAGTCTTGTTAGAACAAGACCTGCTCATCCCAGGTAACAAGGTCTATGGCCTGTGTCACCTATTAGTACGGTTAAGCCAAAGCTAGTGGGCATCAGATGGTGTGAAGACTATAGGAAAGTCAATACACAGGCACAGGTTGTCTTCTTCTTCTTCTAAAAGTATTCTTCTATATACTTCAACATCTTGACAGAGCACATTACTACTTGGGTGAGACTCTCACGGCACCCTCCTCTCTACTACGCTACCTCAGTACAACATCTGGTGGTTCTATGTTCAAGTATTTATTGGAACTTTATCAAGTGTATATCCGAGCTCCTCTGTATTACCTGTTGCACATTTGCCAATAGTAAATCAAGTCAACGTTATCCACGGAGTCTGTGACCATTCACTACCACCTGCACAGCATATATACCGCAACCTTGGGACATCTCCCCTTTCTGTGGGTGGTGGGTCCTACTATTCGGGAGGCTCATTACACCGCTCTGGCCACCTGTGACTGCATCATCCGTGACTACACTATCCCAAAGGACCCGGTAACAACCCGGCAGGACACCGACCACAGGGGAAAAGGGTACAACCGGCCTTACACCTTAAAAGCAGGCGTGCCATCACACCTGTGTGCCCATCTGGCACTGGCGTCACATGACAAAACCTTAAGGTCCGGCTGTATCTCAGCCATCCACCACAGGAGTGGCGTCACACTTTCATCTAGGAAGCGACCGGCCGTCCCACCGCTGTAACACGATTCGGGGGCTCACCACATCCTTTCTAGTTATCAGGGATAGAAGAGCATAGCCACCCAGCATGGCTAGAGTTTCCGTTTGTCCCGGCCTACAAAAACCTCACCGCGTGACTCACTAGCTGGACATGGCTAATGTGGAGGTGCTTGAAGAAAATAGGAAGTAGTCTCTCAGTTGTAGTTCCACAAATGGATCCTGGCCTCCAGACCAGGCCTGGAAATGTACTGCAGTAGAATCTTTCTTGGTTCTTTTTCTCTCTTACAACAATCTGCCCTAAACTGGCGCTACCACAGCATAAATTTCCTCAGGGAGCTATGTGATTGGGCAGGAAGGAAGGTTATGAAGTGTGTCTGTGATAGGACCCAAGAGTAGAGGAGATATAAGTGTGAGGCGCCAAGCTCAGGGATTGGCTGTCATTTAAGCATCAGTGGCATACAGTAGAAAATACACGAGGAAACACATGTTTACAGTGACTTCATTACTTCTCCCTTCAGCTTCCAATTGTAGTATATGTGTCTTTGAGGTGACCACTCTTCTTCCAATACTTAGCTTTTTGTAGCCTACCAGCTGGAGTGCTGTATTGCTTCCACATACTGATCATCTTTAGCGAATGTCCTGTGACCATGATTCACCAATGTCGGCCCACCCCAGTAGTGAATACCATGCATACATCACCACCAGCAACGTGAAGTGCATAAAGCCTATCCAGATACTTTCTATCGTTACACAGCAACTAAAAGGGGACTGTGACCAATTTCCAAGTATCTACCCTGTAACCTGTCATTTTGCAGTCCTGGACTGTATTGCCTGGATTTTGCACATTGTATTTCAGTAAAGTGGCCATTGAACCTGGTCTGTCTCTTCTCCATACACCATCACACTTACACCCCAAGACAAGTGTACCCAGGGATCACGGCCTTACTATATTGTGCAGATGTAGTGCCCCAGCACAAGGTGCGGCACTAAGGTTCCTATGCACCTGTGTAAAGTTTTCTCTCAGGTTCACAGAGTGGGAGAAGGTCTAAGTGTATTTTATGTTCCCTTACGTCCACAGCAGCACAATTGGGGTTAATTGCCCCTGTGAGCTTAGGCAGGACAAAAAGAATGTTTAATAGTAAAAATAATAGTTTAATAAACATAATAGATCTGGCCCCTCCTCCTTTAGGTATAAGAGGAGGCCAGCCCCCCACTACTGTGAGTTTATTTTTGTCCTGAGTATAGGCAGGACGTGTGTCTCCCTCCCTCTCCACCCTTTACCTTTTTTTTCCTTGTGTCCTGCGGCCTAGGACGCTGGTTCGGCGGTGGAACGCGGGTGCGTTCCAGGGGCCGCGTTACCGGCAGTGGCACGTCTTTCGTCACTTCCAGGCCTGGCCGGTGTCCGGATTCAGCGTTCGGAGCTCAGCGAGCTCCGGTTCGTCTGAGGGCAGGATTAACCAGGTATTCTGTGTGGAGCGATTGCGGCTCCCTCCTGGCCAGGTGCAGGATCAACCAGGTATTACAGAGAGCAGGGAGGAGGGGGCGGGGCGGACTTTTGGCACCAGGTTTTTTCATTTAAAAGTATCTCAGAGACGCCACAGTCTTGCTGTCTCTGCTTAGAGCCAGCTACTGTGTCTCTGTGAGCAGCTCAGCTTTTTTCCAGCAGCTTTGGATGAATCAGGACGCAAAGCACCTGCTAAAAAGCATCACCTCTCCAGTCAGGCATTGTGGTGTGTATACCTGAGATCTTGTCCAGAAGTATATCAGTATATATACTAAGTGCAAGTGTGTTTTGCAGATATCCCCCTTCCAGATGACTCTGAATTTACCACCTGTCTAGCCTGCAGACCTAGAATCCAGGATAAGGAGGAACCTTCCATCCAGGACGTTGTCATCTGGGTCAGTGATTTGGTGAAATCCTCTGTGGATGGCCTCAGAAGCTCCCTCACTCAGACAAGGTAGTGTGGTATCTGCTGAGGTAGGATCCTCCTCTCTTATGATTATACTCATACCCTCTTTTTCCTAGGAAGAGACCCAGGAGAGAGGATGAGGCGGCTTCTTCTTTAACTGAAGAAGGCTACAGGATACTGGATGAAGTGTATTCCTCTGACTCTGACACTGAGAAGAGAAAGAAGGAAAAATTTCTCTTTAACCCTGACAGGATCTCTAAGTTGGTCAAGTATGTCCAGACGGCCAACCAGCCTGAGGAGACCTCTTCAGGTGAAACCAGAGCTTTCAGGATGGATGATTTTATTTCAGATCTCATGAAATCCGAATGAAAGAAGCCAGATAAGGCCCCAGCCATAGGGAAGAGATTTTGGTCTCTTTTTCCTATTAAGGAGGAACAATCTAGTTCCTGGATTGAGCCACCTAAGGTGGATGTTGCTATATCCAAAATTTCAAAGAATATTTTGGTTCCGGGTGACGGTTCAATCTTAAGAGACCCCATGGACCACCTTATAGAGGCAACTCTGAGGAGGGCTTATACCACAGCAGCTGGACAAAGCGCTATTGCCAAAGCCAACCACGAAGTCTCCATAGCCCTTAGGAAATGGCTGCAGAAGATCCAAGAAGACTCCTTTAAGGAGGTGAGTCTCGCCATGCAGTATATCGCGGACTCAGCCACTCATCAGGCTAGGTTGGCAGCCAGATCCATCGCCTTGTCCACTGCTGCTAGGAGAGCCTTGTGGCTCCGTCCATGGTCAGCGGATAACCCGTCCAAATTTAATTTGTCCAATCTTCAGTACACTCCGGGCAAGCTTTTTGGCTCGGAGTTAGATTCCCTTATGGAAGAGCTTTCGGACCGCAAGGGCAGGTCTTTGCCTAGCACTAAGAAAAACTCCTTTCGTAGATATCGGGACAGGTCTCCTCCCAGAGACAGACAGTAACGATACAGGGGAAGAGGTAGAGGATATGGAGGTTCCAGGAGAGGAGGTTCTTCCAAAGGGAACAGATCTTCCCCTAAGAAGAAGGGAGACTTCTGACGCCAGCCTTCCTGTCGGAGGTCGCCTCTCCCAGTTCCTTCCAGCCTGGGAGAGATGGACCAGGGACTCCTGGGTCCTGAATATAATAAAAAGAGGATATGCCCTATCCTTAGAGCCACTGCCACCAGAAAGGTTCGTGATTTCATCGCGTCTTTCTCAAGAAAAACAAGAAATATTGGAGACTTCCATCTTAGATCTCATAAAGATCTCTGCTCTAGAACCGGTACTGACAGACGAAAGAGGCCAGGGAGTATACTCCCCAGTATTCCTTGTCCCGAAACCTTCAGGCAAGCACAGACTGATTATAGACCTCCGGTTTCTCAACCGCTATATTCCGAAAAACAAGTTCCGGATGGAAACCATAAAATCAGTGAAGACGGTCTTGAGCAGAGGAGATTTTCTTGCTTCTTTAGATCTAAAGGACGCGTACTTTCACATACCGATCTTTCAGAGTCACAGGAGGTTCCTACGCATAGCAGTCCATGTAGGAAGACACATACTGCATCTCCAATTCAAGGTCCTCCTTCATCAGCACCGTTCGTGTTTACGAAGGTGGTAGCGGTGCTAAGATTGCAGGGCATAATGGTCATCCCATACTTAGACGACTGGCTATTGATAGCCAGATCCAGGGACCTACTCAGTCAGTTGGATCTTCTTTCCGACCTAGGCTAGCTGGTGAATTGGGAGAAATCAGACTTGACTCCCTCTACCCAGAAAACTTACCTGGGGTTTGTCATAGACACCCAGGACATGAAACTGTTCCTCACTCCAGAGAGGAAGACCAGGATTCTAGAAAGATAAGGAGAAGCTTTCTGAGAGTTCCTCGCCAGGTCTCTCTGAGGACCCTGATGAAATACCTAGGACTCCTAACGTCTATAGCAGAGGCCGTGCCTTGGGCATTGTTTCATATGAGAGCCCTCCAAACAGAGGTACTTCAGCGTTGGAACAGGTAATCATCGGACCTGGACAGGATGATAAGACTCCCCCTATCCATAAGACAATCCCTACGTTGGTGGGCAAGGATAAGAGACGGAGCAAATATAGAAGAACCAAACTGGATAGTCCTCACCACAGACACTTCCGGGATCGGTTGGGGTACTCATCTAGCTCAGCAGACAGTCCAGGGGAAGTGGTCATCATCAGAAAGAACCCTCTCTTCCAACGAGCGTTAAGGGCCATATTCAAGGCACTGAAACATTTCTCGCCTCTGCTTCAGGGTCAAGCGGTCAAGGTAAGAACAGACAACATTGCCTCTGTATATTACCTGAGAAAATAAGGTGGCACCCGGTCCAGACCTCTCCTCTACGAAGTAGGGAAGATCCTACGATGGGCAGAAGTAAATCTTTCCAACCTTACAGACGTCCATATCAAGGGCTCCCGGAATGTCCTGGCAGATACACTGAATGGTCTCTGAACCCTGCGATATTCGATCAGATTGTCGCCAAGTGGAGACAACCAGAAATAGATCTCATGGCAACACGCCAGAACGCGAAGCTTCTGAAATTTTGCTCACTTTATCAGGAAGACGACCCGGAAACAGTGGATGCGATGTCCATCAGATGGAACTTCAGCCTGGCATATATTTTCCCGCCGGTACCCATGATTCCGAAGTTCCTACTCAAGATCAAGCAGGACAGTGCCTCAGTGATCGCAATAATTCCGTTCTGGCCGAAGAGATCGTGTTTCTCCCTGCTCATGTCTGAGTCACAGGACATACTGGAGGCTGCCACCTCGGCAGAACCTGTTGTCTCAGGGCACGCAGCTCTGCCAGAACCTGGGGTCCCTTCATCTGACGGCCTGGAACTTAACCAGTCCCTATTGAGAGCCAAAGGCTTCTCTACCAGGGTCATGGATACGCTTTCCCATTCAAGAAGTGAGGCCACTAATAGATCCTATGCCCGGATCAGAAGGATCTTCCAAATATGGTGTTCCTCTCAGAAGGTAGACCCCAGTACTCCATCTGTACCCCAGATTTTAGAGTTCCTACAAGAGGGATTTGATAAGGGCCTGTCACCCAGTACCCTTAAGGTTCAACTCGCCGCCTTATCGGCCTTTCTCCACCAGAGACTTTTGCAGATTCCCGAGATTAAGGACTTCATAAAAGCAGTCTCAAGACTTCGCCCAAGAATCTGCAAACCAGCAAGCCCTTGGGATCTATCATTAGTCCTAAAATCTTTGGCTAAGCAGCCATTTGAACCACTTTCTGAAATCTCTCTGAGACTTTTAACCTTAAAGACAATCTTTCTACTAGCCATCACCTCGGCGAAATGAGTGGGTGAACTACAAGCCCTCTCCTCAGTTGAACCTTACACCATCTTTCTAGGTGACAAGGTCCTTTTAAGATTCCTTCCGACATTTTCTCCTAAATGTCCTACCTTCTCCAACCTCAATCAGCTTGTAGTCATCCCGGTCCTTTCTCCAGAACTTACAACTGAGGATCCGGAACTTGGGTGCCTAGACGTAGTGAGATGTCTAAAGACTTATCTTGCCAGAACCCAGGATTTCAGAAAATCAGAAAATCTATTCATATCTTTCTCGGGGCAGAACAAAGGTTTAAAGGCATCCAAACCATCAATTTCCAGGTGGATCACGGAATGTATTAACTACTGTTACCAATTAAATGACAAGGATCCACCGGAATTCACCAGGGCCCACTCAACTCGAGCGGTGGCAACTTCATGGGCTGAGAAAGCCCTCATCCCACTGGAGCAGATATGCCAGTCGGCATCTTGGTCTACCCAGAGTACCTTTTTCAAGCACTATCGGATAAGAGGATCTTCTTCTTCCGCCAGTGACTTTTCTTCTATAGTAGTCAGTCAGGCTTTCAGAGGTCCCAACCCTAGGGATTAATGTACTTGCTAAATCCCCAATTGTGCCGCTGTGGACGTAAGGGAAGCGTACATTTGATTGATAATGTGTTTTCCCTTAGTCCACTCTAATTGTGTATTGTATTTGCTTTTTTATTAACTCACAGTAGTGGGGGGCCGGCCTCCTCTTATACCTAAAGGGGGAGGGGCCAGATCTATTATGTTTACTAAACTATTATTTTTACTATTAAACATTCTTTTTGTCCTGCCTAAGCTCACAGGGGCAATTAACCCCAATTGTGCCGCTGATGGACTAAGGGAAAACACATTATCAATCAAATGTACGCTTCTCCCCACTAGGTGTCACTACTGTGTTTTGGTATCACTTATTCTGTTTACAGCTGAGGAAAGTACTGGGTTTTCTAATGTCACATGTTATTCTCTTGTTCAGCTGAAGGTGCAGACTTTTTTCCTTCTTTTTCTGTCCTATCCTATCCCAT
The DNA here is from genome assembly GCF_027789765.1 of Dendropsophus ebraccatus. Classification (NCBI taxonomy): domain Eukaryota; kingdom Metazoa; phylum Chordata; class Amphibia; order Anura; family Hylidae; genus Dendropsophus; species Dendropsophus ebraccatus. The sequence continues at coordinate 12,117 of NW_027208819.1, forward strand.
CTCTCACACACACAAACCCCCACCAATCACAGGGAAGCTTAGAATGCCCTAGAAAAGGAATTTAGTTCCTGGTGGGAGGAGTTCAGGCTAGTCTAGTCTCAGACAGTGGAGAGAGAGCAACCAAAAAGACAGTTGCTGCTGCAGTCAAGGACGGGCCTGGCTCCGGCCAGGACCCTTTGTCAGGGACCCAGAGACTGAACTTATTTCAGAAGAAGCAAGCAACCACTAGCATGGAGTGCTACACCCCCTCAGGAGGGAACGGACGTCCTCTAAGGAACACCTTGCCCACGCTAGGGATACTAGCCACAAAGTATAGGGCAGTGACCTTGATGCAGTTTGGCACTGACCCCAGTGGAACAAAGTGCAGTTAGCCTATGTATTCCACTGCGTAACGCATGGCTATACTGGAGAGGTTCAGGAAGTCTGCTCAAACCAGCGCAGGGACCTGGGCCCTCATATTACCCTGTCAGGACGGGAACCTCGACACTGTAGGGCATTAGGCGGTTCAGTAAAGCTGAGTATGAGTATCTTCTCTTCTTCTTTTCTACTTTACCCAGCTACACTATTCCAGGCAGAGTACAGCACTACATTGGCAAGGCCCTCAATATGCTTCACTGCTCCACCTTCTTTGCTCTCCTGACTGCACCTAATGTTATTGAAACGGAAACCTATTTTTGTATATTGAACTAAAGTAAACAGACAATGTTCCGGTTAAGTCATTGGACTCTGTCTATTCATTTGCACTAACACACCAGCCTATACTTGGGCTATCTAACCCTGCAGAAGCAGAGCCTGTCTGTCTGGGGGCGGGTAACAATGCCACTCCAGGCTACAAGTGCCCACGTGACCCTCACCCACCTAGCTGCCACAACATCGCCAAAGCTACCCCGATATCCAACCAACCCAGTCCCCGCTTGCCGCACAGAGCCCCATTATAAATGTTACACATATCCAATGGGAAGACATACAAGGTTAGCAAACCACAAAGACTAGAGACTTTTCCTGAAGGACTACTACCCTCAGGTGCCCGGGGCTAATCAGCCCATCCTCCTTGTGGGAATTATTTTTTTAGGGCATGCATGAAACTGCATATTCTAAAGAAGTAGTGTACCACAAAAGGAGACTGGAATGAGAGGTTTACATTAGGAGAATTATGGTCTTTTTGTGGTATGTTTGGGTTTTCAACAATATTTTACTTGAAGGGGTACTCCAACAAAAAAAATTCTGGCATCAAAAATTTATATGAATTTGTAATTTACTTCGGTTTGCAAATCTCCAGTCTTCTAGTACATATTAGCTGCTGTATGTCCTGCAGGAAGTGGTATATTCTTTCCAGTCTGACAAAGTGCTCTCTGCTGCCACCTCTGTACATTTCAGGAACTGTTGGATGGGGGGGGGCTATATTATATGGGGACTTCTAAACATGAGACTATATTACCTGTTGGCTGCTGGACATGGGATCTAACTGTGTGCTGGAGCAAGGAACCTAAAATGTTTCTTTGGCAGATTCTGAAGAGAAGAGTCGTGGCTCGGGCCAAATGGAAGAGAAAAAGAAACGTGAGCTACTCTAATCATAGAAAATGTCACCTGTAAGTCACTGTTTCAAATACTAGCCTGTATTAATATATGTGTGTGTGTGTGTGTGTGTGTGTGTGTGTGTGTGTGTGTGTGTGTGTGTGTGTGTGGTGTCCCACCATGGATGTTGCCAGTATGTTACACCCTTCGCAAAAGTCTACTTCAAGTAACTCTGCTGATGAAGTAGTACCTAAGTTTTGCCACAAGATGTCAATGTTGTATATAACTGTACTTATGTTTTGCACAGCTGCAGGTAACCAAAGGGTTATTGTTTGTTGTGATCTGTGCACCAATGAGGACCTTCCCTTCTTCTCTACCTATCCCTGTACTCCTTGACTTAAGGTATTGCTGAGTTCCTTCTGTCTAGCCTTAAGCCCACTGCACCCACCTTGCCTTAACCCCTCACCAACCCTTTCTCCAGAAACTGAAGCCACTCCGGCAGCGTTGGAAAAGTTGGCCATAACAGCCTCTTTATTAAAGTTCTTCAATTAATAAACGTTAACTAACAATAAATAACAGTAACAATAATCTGTAATATATAACATGTCTAGGGAGGTCTGGCAGAGCACCATCTATCAGTATCTATAGTTAACTATCTCCAGCCGCATCTCGCCGACTCGGGAGCTGACAAATTTTGCACCTGGCAGCGCACCATCTTCTCTCCACCATTACCACTAACAAAGCGGGGGAGTACCATCAGGGCCGGCTTTAAGGTGGCTGGTACCCTGTGCGAAACCATTTTCTGGCGCCCCCCCCCCCCCCCCCTTTATTTATATAGACATACAGTGAGGAGCTGCTGTAGTTTTCTGCATTAAAGTAGTTGTTCTTTTACAATTTAAGACAACCCTATTAAAAGGAGTACTCTTGGATTAAAAAAAACATGGCTACTATCTTTCATATACAGAAATATCCCAGTCCTCAGGTTGTGTGTGGTATTACAACCCAGTTCCATTGATGTGAATAGAGACAAACTGTAATACCACATACTACTAAAAAAATAATAATACATTAACATAAGATAATACTCAACACTAGACTCACAGGGGGCGTCTTCTCTGCCTAAATTGTAGGTGATGTGTTTACAGGCACTTTTTCTTGTCTTCTGGTTTAAACATTATGAAGACTTCTCCTGGTGACGCCTCATCTTCGCAGAATCTGCCAGAGAAACATATTAGGCTCCTCTATGCTGCAGCACCATCCTCATCTCTATACAAACTAGACTATATCTGTGTCACTTCACACAGTAACAGAGACCCCTCTGTGCCCCCATATAAGCAGTATGCCCAACACATGCCTCCAAATAGTAGTCGGGTCCCCTCTGTGCCCCCATATAAGCAGTATGCCCAACACATGCCTCCAAATAGTAGTCGGGTCCCCTCTGTGCCCCCATATAAGCAGTATGCCCAATACATGCCCCCAAATAGTAGTCGGGTCCCCTCTGTGCCCCCATATAAGCAGTATGCCCAACACATGCCTCCAAATAGTAGTCGGGTCCCCTCTGTTCCCCTTATATAAGCAGTATGCCCAATACATGCCCCCAAATAGTAGTCAGGCTGCACTGTGCCCCCATATAAGCAGTATGCCCAATACATGCCTCCAAATAGTAGTCAGGCTGCACTGTGCCCCCATATAAGCAGTATGCCCAATACATGCCTCCAAATAGTAGTCAGACCCCCTCTGTGCCCCCATATAAGCAGTATGCCAAACACATGCCTCCAAATAGTAGTCGGGTCCCCTCTGTGCCCCCATATAAGCAGTATGCCCAACAACACATGCCTTCAAATAGTAGTCAGGCAGCTTTGTACCCCATATTGTATATTAGATAAGGCCACTTACAGTATATGTCACCAGAATGTTGTAGCGAGAGCGACCCCTTGAGATAGATCATAGAGCGGGAATTGGCGGTATTGGAAACAGGGAGAAGGAGAGGAAGGTGAGAAGATGGAAATAGATGTGAAATGGAGGTTAGCCATTAAAATCAATAGGAGAGAGATAAGAGGAGGGGGATACAAATAAAAGGCAATGGGTGGGCAGAGAGCTGTACAGAGAGGAGAGAGTGGATGGGGGGAGATTAATTGGTAAAGCCAAGTGCAAGTCCCTGTGCCTGGTAATATAGACACCACACCCCCTCCAATCAGCAGGGCAGGTAGGTAGCTGCAGGTAGGTGTAAGTAGGTAGCTGTAGGTAGGTAGGTGTTGGTAGCTAGTTGTTGATAGTTGCAGGTAGGTATTTGTCCCTTCCCCTCTCACCCCCCTCTCCCCATGTAGGTAGTTATAAGTAGTAGCTGTAGGTAGATGTAGATAGTTGTAGGCAGGGCCGGCCTTTGGGGTGTGCGACCTGTGCAACAGGGCGCATCAGTCCTGGCCAGCTAGGGGGCGCTCTGGCAGACAGAGAGCTGCACATATAACTTAGACATGGGAATCTCTAAGTTACATGTGCTGTCTGCCGGAGCGCCCCCCCCCCAGCTGGCCGCCTCCCCTCCTCCCATGCTGGTTGCTTTGGGGCTCTCCTGCAGGCACTCAGCACATGTAGCTTAGAGATTCCTATGTCTCAGTTAGATGTGCAGCCAGTAGGGACGCGCTCCCGCCCACCGAGCTTACTGGGGACCCGGTAAATTACTGTTCCTAGTATGTCCGGTAAGCTCCGCCCCCTGTATACAAGCCCCGCCCCCGGCGCCGACCGCGAGTGGGACACTGGGTGCAGAATCTTCATTATCCTGCTGAGAAGCATCAGGGTAGGAGAGGTAGATAAAGGAGAGAGTGGGCCTAAAGTGAGAATAGGGACATAGCAGCAGCCACATCCCTCAGTGTGCTGGGACAGACCAATGTCCATGCTATGAACCAGAGCCAGCAGCAGCCTGTGCTCAGCACTGATACTACTGCCATATGCTGCTCCCTGGAAGGAGTCTTTCCTGGGCTAGTAAAATTATATAGCATTTGTGATTGGCAATGATTTATCGTAGTCAGTATTATGGCAGTCACCCAGCTTTCCCAGCATCCTGTATGTCATTGTAATGGAGGTCACCCAGCTTTCCCAGCATCCTGTATGTCAGTATAATGGAGGTCACACAGCTTTCCCAGCATCTTGTAGTCAGTATAATGGAGGTCACCCAGCTTTCCTAGCATCATGTATAGTAGTCAGTATAATGGCAGTCACCCAGCTTTCCTAGCATCTTGTATAGTAGTCAGTATATGGGGGGTCTCCCAGCTTTCCCAGCATCCTGTATAGTAGTCAGTATGATGGGGTTACCCAGCTTTCCTAGCATCTTGTATAGTAGTCAGTATAATGGCGGTCACCCAGCTTTCCAACATCTTGTATAGTAGTCAGTATAATGGAGGTCACCCAGCTTTCCCAGCATCTTGTAGTCAGTATAATGGAGGTCACCCAGCTTTCCTAGCATCTTGTATAGTAGTCAGTATATGGGGGGTCTCCCAGCTTTCCCAGCATCCTGTATAGTAGTCAGTATGATGGGGTTACCCAGCTTTCCCAGCATCTTGTATAGTAGTCAGTATAATGGCGGTCACCCAGCTTTCCAGCATCTTGTATAGTAGTCAGTATAATGGCGGTCACCCAGCTTTCCAGCATCTTGTATAGTAGTCAGTATAATGGCGGTCACCCAGCTTTCCAGCATCTTGTATAGTAGTCAGTATGATGGTGGTCACCCAGCTTTCCTGGCATTTTGTACTCAGTATGATGGAGGTCATCCAGCTTTCCCAGCATCTTGTACTCAGTATAATGGAGGTCACCCAGATTTCACCGCATCTTGTAGTCAGTATGATGGAGGCCACCCAACTAGATAGATAGATAGATAGATAGGCATGGTAACCTGCTTATGTTCCCTATGGGTAACATAATCGGTTGGGGGCCCACTCAGACTCGCTCGCCCCTCCCTAGACTGAAAAACTAGCTACGCCCCTGTGTACAATTGTCTGCAGGAGCGCCAATCAGGAAAGCCATGGACGGCCGCGGAGGCACCTGTCCTCCTGTGTGCTGGTAAGTACCTTTATCGGGGGTCGGGTGGTTTAGAGGGCTTTGCTTTAGAGGTGGCGCTCATTGTAGTAGGATTTAGTCTACCATATCTAAATCCTTCAGCCTCCCACTACATTTGTGGTTTGATTGTGGGGGTTGTCTGGAGGGGTGGGAGGCTGTGGGATTTAGTCTATGTCACTATTATGGGGTATCGGGGGGGGCGCCGAAAGAAAGTTTTGCACAGGGCGCCATCTACCCTAAGGCCGGCCCTGGTTGTAGGTAGGTATTTGCCCCCTCCCCATGTAGGTAGCTGCAGGTAGGTAGATGTAGATAGTTGTAGGTAGGTAATTGCTCCCTCCCCATGTAGTGGGTAGTTCCCTTCCCCCCATGTAGGTAGGTAGGTAATTGCTCCCTCCCCATGTAGTGGGTAGTTCCCTTCCCCCATGTAGGTAGTTGCCCCTTCCCCTCTCCCTCCTCTCCGCAGCTAGGTAGATGTAGGTCGGTAGTTGTCTCCCTTATGCCCTCTCCCCTTCCCTTATCTCACGCTGGTAGTTGCCCCACTCCCCTCTCCTCCCCCCTTATCCCATGTAGACACACACACACAAACAGAAAGTAACTCACCTGGCTCCAGGCTGCGCATCTCCTCTCCCCAGCTCAGCGGGCGGCGCGATTCCGTGACGTCACTCGGCCGTCAGGACGTCGGAGACGGCAGCATCCTGTGGCCGCAGGCAGCACAAGAGTGACTGACAGAGTGGGAGCCAATGGCTCCTGCTCAGTCAGTGATGGGGTGCCGCGTCATTTAACTGTGAATGCTCATTATGAGCCTCACAGTTAAAGGGCCAGAGCAGGTCTGGGGGCGCCAGGGACCGGCCCTCTGTAGTGGCTAAATGAATAGTGGGGCGTCCATCCTCATTGTTCATTTAGCCACTGCAGGAGGCTGAGGCACCCCCTGTTTTGCCAGGAGTGATGCGCCCTGTGCGACCGCACAGCTCGCACACCCCAAAGGCCGGCCCTGAGTACCATCCCTCTTAAGGGTCCCCCTCCGAGTAACTCCACATTGAAGTGCCCTGCAACACCAAGTAACCTGTAATAAGGGCGGGCTGAATCTGGTCCAGCAGGAATGACGCTCCACCTCTTATATATCAGTGTCCGTTGGTAAGTGACTCACCTAACAACTCCTGAACTTTTCCTGTCAGCTCATCTCCCACTGACTTACACTTAACCCCTTACTGCCCCACTTACTCTTTACCTAAACCCTTAAGACCTACACTCCCAGCTAACCTAGTCATGTTGGGCCTCTGCTAGGTCTGCGCCCCCGCTCCGTGCCCTTCCTTTCTATGCTTTATTCTCCACCACTCACAGGGGATACTACACCACCTGTAGGAAGTTGTCACATGGGGAGAGGAAGTATACACCCACACTAGGCAGTCTTAGTCTGGTCGTTAAACAGAGAGGACAAAAAACAAGTTGATCCCTGCTGTGGTCAAACTGTGATTTGCCAGGTCCCCACACCTGAACTAGTGAGTCTTAGGGCCCTATTCCACAGTAACGCTAATCGTCCGGATCGGGCCCATTTGGCCCCATTCGGCCGATTATCGTTCGGTGAAATAGAGAGAACGATCAGCCGATGATCGTGTCATCGGCTGATCGTTCATTTAGGGCCAGACCTAAAATAATCGTTCCCCCACCGCGCATCGCTACGGTTGAATAGCGGTGCGCGGCGGGCGACCGACGATTTGAGAAGCAGCAGCAGAATACATTACCTGGCTGCAGGGCTTCTCCTCCGCTCTGTCTTCATTCCCGGGTCCCGCGCGCTCTATCTTACAAAACAACCAACGAAAGAAAGCCATGTCACATATGTAAGGGTGGCACTCCCACAAAGGAATAAATAAATATCAAGATATATTAGATAGATAAATAAATAAATGAAAGAATAGATAAATAGATAAATAATATAAGCTGCATGTAAAGGTGGCAAAGTATAACAAATTTTATTAGTACACGAAAGTCACAAAGTGCAAAACATACAAATTAAAAACAATTAAAACCACAACATACAAAAGTCCATGTTAGATAGACATGGAACTAGGACAAACTGACAAGCATCCATATAATTCACCCCCTATGTGAAATGATACTGACTCAAACCCTGAAAAGGATGTATATGTGTCAAAGTGTGAGCAGTGATGTCTGTATAAATAACAGAGCTCGATGGACACAGAACAACCCGGGTAGATAAAAATACAAAAGCTGTGAAGAGATTGTTTGAGTCAAGTAAGAAGATTAAATATCACCAGAGGGGGAGTTCATGTCAGGGTCCAAAAAACCCCACGCGTTCCGTCTCCGTCACGAGACTTTCTCAAGGGTAAAGGTACAATGACTTGTTAGACATATATATAGCACTTTTAATCCATGTAAATTAATTACCATGTCCGTAGGTGAGTGACCCAGCCTCCCATAAGGTGTAGATCTCGACCTGTGCCCACAACATGGCCGCGGCGTAACCACATATTCACTGCGCATGCCCGTAGTAACAACACCGCCCTCCTATGATGTAATCAATGACGTACGGGATTCAACTTTATTCATACCAAGTAAGATTGGACATAACAATATTATCAACGCCGTCGCGTCCCAAATCCAAAGCGCACATGCGCACAGTGGAGACACCGGCCTCCAGTCTCAAGGTACGTATGGTTCGGCAATAACAGCATAATTAACGCCCCCCGGCATAATTCAAACTTAGTGCGTATCAATACAAAACATATACATTCTAAATAATACACTGGTGTTTTAAAAAGTAAATTTCACAGATTTATACCCAAAAGCTTAAACCTATTTTATAGGTACAATGAGTAATATAAGAATATAAAGAAATAAATAATAACTATTAAATACAGTGCAGAAAATAAATATATAAATTTAAAATAATGATGGTAATACATAATGTATAAAAATAAATATAAAAATAATAAAATCCTACACCAATAGCCACATACAAATAGACCCATAAATAGACAAATATGCATATACCCATATGTAACCAATATATACAGTGATAATTAGACCACATATAAATAACCCAGTGTACTAGTTCATATTTGAATAATATTTATATCCTGCCTATAATATATCTTGCCCACTTATTGTTTTGCATTTACACCATCGGGTATTACGCATGCTGTGTTCACTAAATAAATATTCAAGTATTCAAATAGAGCTTTCTTATATAAACAAACAACAAAAGAGACCCCACACAAAACAATACAGGACGCTGCAAAACCACAAATATAATACGCCACCAATTTAACCAACCATAAACAAAATATATGCCAACTAAACATAGGAAGCAATTAGAATATAGGCACTAACATTGTAACCACATACAATACGTGTAGCACAATGTGTAGATAAGGATGGAACCATAGTTTGAAGGAAAAAGAACCAATACAGTGAATACTAAAGGGAAGAAAAAATTATATATATAAAATATAAGTGATTAATAATAACTATAAATATATAATATACCTAAATATAGTGCTGCACTAATAACCACATACAAATAAATCCATTAATAAATATATATATCCATGAATAAATATAGAAATAAATAAATAAATAAATATATAAATATCAATATAAATATCTACATGCAAAGTAAAGTTCCTTACGTGAAACCAATATATACAATAATAAATAAAACCATATGATAATAACCCAGTGTGCTAATTCATATTCCAATAGCATAAATCCTTCCTATAATATAATTATAATAATATTAATAATATATTATTAATTGCTTCCTATGTTTAGTTGGCATATATTTTGTTTATGGTTGGTTAAATTGGTGGCGTATTATATTTGTGGTTTTGCAGCGTCCTGTATTGTTTTGTGTGGGGTCTCTTTTGTTGTTTGTTTATATAAGAAAGCTCTATTTGAATACTTGAATATTTATTTAGTGAACACAGCATGCGTAATACTCGATGGTGTAAATGCAAAAACAATAAGTGGGCAAGATATATTATAGGCAGGATATAAATATTATTCAATATGAACTAGTACACTGGGTTATTTATATGTGGTCTAATTATCACTGTATATATGGTTACATATGGGTATATGCATATTTGTCTATTTATGGGTCTATTTGTATGTGGCTATTGGTGTAGGATTTTATTATTTTTATATTTATTTTTATACATTATGTATTACCATCATTATTTTAAATTTATATATTTATTTTCTGCACTGTATTTAATAGTTATTATTTATTTCTTTATATTCTTATATTACTCATTGTACCTATAAAATAGGTTTAAGCTTTTGGGTATAAATCTGTGAAATTTACTTTTTAAAACACCAGTGTATTATTTAGAATGTATATGTTTTGTATTGATACGCACTAAGTTTGAATTATGCCGGGGGGCGTTAATTATGCTGTTATTGCCGAACCATACGTACCTTGAGACTGGAGGCCGGTTTCTCCACTGTGCGCATGTGCGCTTTGGATTTGGGACGCGACGGCGTTGATAATATTGTTATGTCCAATCTTACTTGGTATGAATAAAGTTGAATCCCGTACGTCATTGATTACATCATAGGAGGGCGGTGTTGTTACTACGGGCATGCGCAGTGAATATGTGGTTACGCCGCGGCCATGTTGTGGGCACAGGTCGAGATCTACACCTTATGGGAGGCTGGGTCACTCACCTACGGACATGGTAATTAATTTACATGGATTAAAAGTGCTATATATATGTCTAACAAGTCATTGTACCTTTACCCTTGAGAAAGTCTCGTGACGGAGACGGAACGCGTGGGGTTTTTTGGACCCTGACATGAACTCCCCCTCTGGTGATATTTAATCTTCTTACTTGACTCAAACAATCTCTTCACAGCTTTTGTATTTTTATCTACCCGGGTTGTTCTGTGTCCATCGAGCTCTGTTATTTATACAGACATCACTGCTCACACTTTGACACATATACATCCTTTTCAGGGTTTGAGTCAGTATCATTTCACATAGGGGGTGAATTATATGGATGCTTGTCAGTTTGTCCTAGTTCCATGTCTATCTAACATGGACTTTTGTATGTTGTGGTTTTAATTGTTTTTAATTTGTATGTTTTGCACTTTGTGACTTTCGTGTACTAATAAAATTTGTTATACTTTGCCACCTTTACATGCAGCTTATATTATTTATCTATTTATCTATTCTTTCATTTATTTATTTATCTATCTAATATATCTTGATATTTATTTATTCCTTTGTGGGAGTGCCACCCTTACATATGTGACATGGCTTTCTTTCGTTGGTTGTTTTGTATGAATTTTTTCATGCCATTTTGGGTTGAGCACCCCATTCTATAGATCTAAGTAGTGCCTTGCCCTCCATTTGTTGTTTTTGCGCGCTCTATCTTCTGAATGGCCGGTCAGCTGACAGAGCGCCAGCTGACCGGCCATTAAGAAGATAGAGCGCGGGAGACCCCGGGAAGAAGACAGAGGGGAGGAGAAGCCCTGCAGCCAGGTAATGTATGATGCTGCAAGGGCTGCAAGGACATCTAGCAGATCGCCGCTCGTTTACATCGTTGATCGGGCCCTCCTCGGCCCGTGGAATAGGACCCTTAATCAGGTTCCTGTGTAGAGCAGATGCACATGGGAGATCTAGACACCAGTTTCTTGAAAGCAGCACTTTCACACACTATGCAGTGTTAGGCTACTCAAGGGAGAGGATGAGACAGAGAAACACCAACCCACGCCGAGAACAAGTCTAAAGGTGCAGGACGGTATACTATAAGAGAGGAACTGATCCAGATAGAGCAAAGTTGCTAGAAGCCTACATACTCTATCTCGCAGCGCAGGTGTAACCAGGAAATCTTTTTGGAGGGCGCCTTTTTTTTTGCCCTGTTGTCAGAATGACCTAGAAACAGCCCTGGCTCTGGTCAGTCCCTGACGTGGACAGAGGTGGCAGCAGAGAGTACTGTGTCAGGCTGGAGAGAATAAACCACTTCCTGCAGGACATACAACAGCTGATAAGTACTGGAAGTCTGAAGATTTTTACATAAAGATAATTAAAAATTCTGTATAACTGACACCAACTGATTTTAAAATAAAAAAAGTTCCCCTTTAAAAGTTTAAAAACTTTTTAAAAATGTTTATAAAAGATATAAGAAACATAAAAGCAATATAGAAAGAATGAAATCTGTATAACACAAGGACGGCTGAGACACGTTATTTCTGCTTCTAACTCTCCAACTACAATTCTCTATAGTAAAAACGGATCAGGCCACAGTCACCGGGGAGCAGATCCAGAATACTGTGTGATGTAGAATATATCCCGTCCTAGAGTATAAGAAGAGGAGAGACGAGAGCAGTCCCCATAGTGTCACTGATCCGAGGAGACGCCGCGCTCTGTGTGTCACTGATCCGAGGAGACGCCGCACTCTCTGTGTCACTGATCCGAGGAGACGCCGCGCTCTGTGTGTCACTGATTCGAGGAGACGCCGCACTCTCTGTGTCACTGATCCGAGGAGACGCCGCGCTCTCTGTGTCACTGATCCGAGGAGACGCCGCACTCTCTGTGTCACTGATCCGAGGAGACGCCGCACTCTCTGTGTCACTGATCCGAGGAGACGCCGCACTCTCTGTGTCACTGATCCGAGGAGACGCCGCGCTCTCTGTGTCACTGATCCGAGGAGACGCCACGCTCTCTGTGTCACTGATCCGAGGAGACGCCGCGCTCTCTGTGTCACTGATCTGAGGAGACGTCGCGCTCTCTGTGTCACTGATCCGAGGAGACGCCGCACTCTCTGTGTCACTGATCCGAGGAGACGCCGCGCTCTCTGTGTCACTGATCCGAGGAGACGCCGCGCTCTCTGTGTCACTGATCCGAGGAGACGCCGCGCTCTCTGTGTCACTGATCCGAGGAGACGCCGCGCTCTCTGTGTCACTGATCCGAGGAGACGCCGCGCTCTCTGTGTCACTGATCCGAGGAGACGCCGCGCTCTCTGTGTCACTGATCCGAGGAGACGCCGCACTCTCTGTCACTGATCCGAGGAGACGCCGCACTCTCTGTGTCACTGATCCGAGGAGACGCCGCGCTCTCTGTGTCACTGATCCGAGGAGACGCCGCGCTCTCTGTGTCACTGATCCGAGGAGACGCCGCACTCTCTGTGTCACTGATCCGAGGAGACGCCGCACTCTCTGTCACTGATCCGAGGACAAGCCGCACTCTCTGTGTCACTGATCCGAGGACAAGCCGCACTCTGTGTCACTGATCCGAGGAGACGCCGCACTCTCTGTGTCACTGATCCGAGGAGACGCCGCACTCTCTGTGTCACTGATCCGAGGAGACGCCGCACTCTCTGTGTCACTGATCCGAGGAGACGCCGCACTCTCTGTGTCACTGATCCGAGGAGACGCCGCACTCTGTGTCACTGATCCGAGGAGACGCCGCACTCTCTGTGTCACTGATCCGAGGAGACGCCGCACTCTCTGTGTCACTGATCCGAGGAGACGCCGCACTCTCTGTGTCACTGATCCGAGGAGACGCCGCACTCTCTGTGTCACTGATCCGAGGAGACGCCGCACTTTGTGTCACTGATCCGAGGAGACGCCGCACTCTCTGTGTCACTGATCCGAGGAGACGCCGCACTCTCTGTGTCACTGATCCGAGGAGACGCCGCACTCTCTGTGTCACTGATCCGAGGAGACGCCGCACTCTCTGTGTCACTAATCCGAGGAGACGCCGCACTCTCTGTGTCACTGATCCGAGGAGACGCCGCACTCTCTGTGTCACTGATCCGAGGAGACGCCGCACTCTCTGTGTCACTGATCCGAGGAGACGCCGCGCTCTCTGTGTCACTTCTTCATCCATTACTACAAGGAGATGATTCTTTTCCTGCTTATGTTGTTTCTTCTCTGGCTTCCTTTTGCACAATTACTCGATAATATCAGGATGCGAGAAATGGACGACATGTTACAGGACCGTTACAAGAGAGGAGATCTCATTATCGGGGGACTGTTCTCAATAAGCCAACAGGCAAATAGTTTAGGATTTTCTGGAACATATAACAGAACTATAGTATGTAACACGTAAGTGTGACCGCTCTTACAGTATATACCCCATAGTGTGACCGCTCTTACAGTATATACACCATAGTGTGACCGCTCTTACAGTATATACCCCATAGTGTGACCGCTCTTACAGTATATACACCATAGTGTGACCGCTCTTACAGTATATACACCATAGTGTGACCGCTCTTACAGTATATACACCATAGTGTGACCGCTCTTACAGTATATACACCATAGTGTGACCGCTCTTACAGTATATACCCCATAGTGTGACCGCTCTTACGGTATATACACCATAGTGTGACCGCTCTTACAGTATATACCCCATAGTGTGACCGCTCTTACGGTATATACACCATAGTGTGACTGCTCCTACAGTATATACACCCCATAGTGTGACCGCTCTTACAGTATATACCCCATAGTGTGACCGCTCTTACAGTATATACCCCATAGTGTGACCGCTCTTACAGTATATACCCCATAGTGTGACCGCTTACAGTATATACCCCATAGTGTGACCGCTCTTACAGTATATACACCATAGTGTGACCGCTCTTACAGTATATACCCCATAGTGTGACCGCTCTTACAGTATATACACCATAGTGTGACCGCTCTTACAGTATATACCCCATAGTGTGACCGCTCTTACAGTATATACACCATAGTGTGACCGCTCTTACAGTATATACACCATAGTGTGACCGCTCTTACAGTATATACACCATAGTGTGACCGCTCTTACAGTAATACACCATAGTGTGACCGCTCTTACAGTATATACCCCATAGTGTGACCGCTCTTACGGTATATACACCATAGTGTGACCGCTCTTACAGTATATACCCCATAGTGTGACCGCTCTTACGGTATATACACCATAGTGTGACTGCTCCTACAGTATATACACCCCATAGTGTGACCGCTCTTACAGTATATACCCCATAGTGTGACCGCTCTTACAGTATATACCCCATAGTGTGACCGCTCTTACAGTATATACCCCATAGTGTGACCGCTTACAGTATATACACCATAGTGTGACCGCTCTTACAGTATATACCCCATAGTGTGACCGCTCTTACAGTATATACACCATAGTGTGACCGCTCTTACAGTATATACCCCATAGTGTGACCGCTCTTACAGTATATACACCATAGTGTGACCGCTCTTACAGTATATACACCATAGTGTGACCGCTCTTACAGTATATACACCATAGTGTGACCGCTCTTACAGTATATACACCATAGTGTGACCCCTCTTACAGTGTATACACCATAGTGTGACCACTCTTACAGTATATACCCCATAGTGTGACCGCTCTTACAGTATATACCCCTTAGTGTGACCGCTCTTACAGTATATACACCATAGTGTGACCGCTCTTACAGTATATACACCATAGTGTGACCGCTCTTACAGTATATACCCCACAGTGTGACCGCTCTTACAGTATATACCCCACAGTGTGACTGCTCTTACAGTATATACTCCATAGTGTGACCGCTCTTACAGTATATACACCATAGTGTGACCGCTCTTACAGTATATACACCATAGTGTGACCGCTCTTACCGTATATACACCATAGTGTGACCGCTCTTACAGTATATACCCCATAGTGTGACCGCTCTTACAGTATATACACCATAGTGTGACCGCTCTTACAGTATATACCCCATAGTGTGACCGCTCTTACAGTATATACCCCATAGTGTGACCACTCTTACAGTATATACCATAGTGTGACCGCTCTTACAGTATATACACCCCATAGTGTGACCGCTCTTACAGTATATACCCCATAGTGTGACCGCTCCTATAGTATATACACCATAGTGTGACCGCTCTTACAGTATACCCCATAGTGTGACCGCTCTTACAGTATATACACCATAGTGTGACCGCTCTTACAGTATAGACCCCATAGTGTGACCGCTCTTACAGTATATACACCATAGTGTGACCGCTCTTACAGTATATACCCCATAGTGTGACCGCTCTTACAGTATATACACCATAGTGTGACCGCTCTTACAGTATATACTCCATAGTGTGACCGCTCTTACAGTATATATCCCATAGTGTGACCGCTCTTACAGTATATACACCATAGTGTGACCGCTCTTACAGTATATACCCCATAGTGTGACCGCTCTTACAGTATATACACCCCATAGTGTGACCGCTCTTACAGTATATACCCCATAGTGTGACCGCTCTTACAGTATATACACCATAGTGTGACCGCTCTTACAGTATATACCCCATAGTGTGACTGCTCTTACAGTATATACACCATAGTGTGACCGCTTACAGTATATACACCATAGTGTGACCGCTCTTACAGTATACACCCCATAGTGTGACCGCTCTTACAGTATATACCCCATAGTGTGACCGCTCTTACAGTATATACACCATAGTGTGACCGCTCTTACAGTATATACCCCATAGTGTGACCGCTCCTACAGTATATACACCATAGTGTGACCGCTCTTACAGTATATACACCATAGTGTGACCGCTCTTACAGTATATACCATAGTGTGACCGCTATTACAGTATATACCCCATAGTGTGACCGCTCTTACAGTATATACCCCATAGTGTGACCGCTCTTACAGTATATACACCATAGTGTGACCGCTCTTACAGTATATACACCATAGTGTGACCGCTCTTACAGTATATACACCATAGTGTGACCGCTCTTACAGTATATACCCATAGTGTGACCGCTCTTACAGTATATACCCCATAGTGTGACCGCTCTTACAGTATATACACCATAGTGTGACCGCTCTTACAGTATATACCCCATAGTGTGACCGCTCTTACAGTATATACACCATAGTGTGACCGCTCTTACAGTATATACCCCATAGTGTGACCGCTCTTACAGTATATACACCATAGTGTGACCGCTCTTACAGTATATACCCCATAGTGTGACCGCTCTTACAGTATATACCCCATAGTGTGACCGCTCTTACAGTATATACCCCATAGTGTGACCGCTCTTACAGTATATACCCTATAGTGTGACCCAGGGCCGGATTAAGGTTGGTGGAGGCCCTGGGCAACAATTTTGTTGCCCCCCCCCCCCATTTTCTTCCCCCACAAATAAACTATACAGTGATTTATACAGGTGGCTGATTACTGTAGGGGACTTAGCACCTTCCCCTCCTCACTCCTGGCTCTATGGCTCAGCATCCTTCTCTGTTCTGCATATGATGGTCCCTAGAGGCTGCAGTGCAGAGGAAGATGGCATGCCCTAGAGACAGGATGGGGAGGGGTGAGCATTGCGGTGTGTTCCCACTTAATTCAATCCGAGAACACAGCACTTTAGTACTTTCTGTGCTCTCCTGCCCACTGTGTCAGCCACCACAGCAGCATGTGCAGTTGTGAATCGCAGGCAGAACCTGGACTTGCAAGTCTAGGTCCCATCTTCAGTTCCCAACCATATAAACTACCTGAAGCAGTAAAGAACAGAAAGTACTTAAAGGCTGTGTATAATCTATAGCGGATATGCTACATGTGAATATACCCTAAGGATCATGGCATATATAGCTGCACACAGGATACATGTCATATGCTGCACACAGGCTATATATACACCATATGCTGCACACAGGCTATATATACACAATATGCTGCACACAGGCTATATATCATACACTGCACACAGGCTATATACCATAAACTGCACACAGGCTACATGTCATATACTGCACACAGGATATATACCATACACTGCACACAAGCTATATATCATACACTGCACACAGGCTATATTCCATACACTGTGCAGCATATGATATATAGCCTGTGTGCAGCATATGATATATAGCCTGTGTGCAGCATATTGTGTATATATAGCCTGTGTGCAGCATATGGTGCACACAGGCTATATATCATACACTGCACACAGGCTATTTACTATACGCAGCACACAAGCTATATATCATATGCTGCACACAGGCTATATATCATATGCTGCACACAGGCTATATATCATACACTGCACACAGGCTATATACCATACACTGCACACAGGCAATATATCATAGGCTGCATACAGGCTATATATCATACACTGCACACAGGTTACATGTCATATGCTGCACACAGGGTATATATCATAGGCTGCACACAGGCTATATACCATACACTGCACACAGGCAATATATCATAGGCTGCATACAGGCTATATATCATACACTGCACACAGGTTACATGTCATATGCTGCACACAGGGTATATATCATAGGCTGCACACAGGCTATATACCATACACTGCACACAGGCAATATACTGTACCATACACTGCACACAGGCTACATGTCATATGCTGCACACAGGCTATATATATATGCCCCTATAGTATATACCCTGCTCTGATATATGCCCCCATAGTATATGCCCTCGGCTCTGATATATGCCCCCATAGTATATGCCCCCTGCTCTGATATATGCCCCTATAGTATATACCCCTGCTCTGATATATGACCCCTATAGTAGTATATCCCTGCTCTGATATATGCCCCTATAGTACATACCCCTGCTCTGATGTGCCAATACAAAACAAAACCTCATACTCACTGATCTGGGCAGATGACAGGTCTTCTGGCTCTTCTCTGTTCCTTCAGCCTGTCATCCCTGCTGGAGAGATCAGGTTTCCTTGCTGAGGTCCCATGCTGTCCTCTCCTCAGTGAGGGGGAGGGGCAAGGGGGAGTGAGGACCTTGGCAGGAGACAGGCACCCGGAAGCTTGACAGGAAGAATCCATTCAAAGACCCACCAGGGGGGAGTCTGAGCCTGCTGGGAGGGAGATGCTTACACAGGATTAACCCTACACCTCCCTCCCTCCCTGGACAGCATGCAGTGTGGCCAGTGCTGTGTCCAGGTAGGGTTTCCACATGCTTTTTGTGCGTGGGACTGGCTCCCAGACACCACTTCTGGGTTTGGGCTGGTGGAGGCCCTCTAGTGGTGGAGGCCCCTGGGCACGTGCCCCTTGTGCCCTCCCTTTAATCCGGCCCTGGTGTGACCGCTCTTACAGTATATACACCATAGTGCGACCGCTCTTATAGTATATACACCATAGTGTGACCGCTCTTATAGTATATACACCATAGTGTAACCGCTCTTACAGTATAGACACCATAGTGTGACCTCTCTTACAGTATATACACCATAGTGTGACCGCTCTTACAGTATATACACCATAGTGTGACCGCTCTTACAGTATATACCATAGTGTGACCGCTCTTACAGTATATACACCATAGTGTGACCGTTTTTACAGTATATACCCCATAGTGTCACCGCTCTTACAGTATATACACCATAGTGTCACCGCTTTTACAGTATATACACCATAGTGTGACCGCTCTTACAGTATAGACACCATAGTGTGACCACTCTTACAGTATATACACCATAGTGTGACCTCTCTTACAGTATATACACCATAGTGTGACCGCTCTTACAGTATATACACCATAGTGTGACCGCTCTTACAGTACATACCCCATAGTGTGACCGCTCTTACAGTATATACACCATAGTGTGACCGCTCTTACAGTATATACACCATAGTGTGACCGCTTACAGTATATACACCATAGTGTGACCGCTCTTACAGTATATATACCATAGTGTGACCGCTTACAGTATATACACCCCATAGTGTGACCGCTTTTACAGTATATACCCCATAGTGTGACCGCTCTTACAGTATATACACCCCATAGTGTGACCGCTCTTACAGTATATACCCCATAGTGTGACCGCTCTTACAGTATATACCCCATAGTGTGACCGCTCTTACAGTATATACCCCATAGTGTAACCGCTCTTACAGTATATACCCCATAGTGTGACCGCTCTTACAGTATATACACCATAGTGTGACCGCTCTTACAGTATATATACCATAGTGTGACCGCTCTTACAGTATATACACCATAGTGTGACCGCTCTTACAGTATATACACCATAGTGTGACCGCTCTTACAGTATATACCCCATAGTGTGACCGCTCTTACAGTATATACCCCATAGTGTGACCGCTCTTACAGTATATACCCCATAGTGTGACCGCTCTTACAGTATATACACCATAGTGTGACCGCTCTTACAGTATATACACCATAGTGTGACCGCTCTTACGGTATATACCCCATAGTGTGACCGCTCTTACGGTATATACCCCATAGTGTGACCGCTCTTACGGTATATACCCCATAGTGTGACCGCTCTTACGGTATATACACCATAGTGTGACCGCTCTTACAGTATATACCCCATAGTGTGACCGCTCTTACAGTATATACACCATAGTGTGACCGCTCTTACAGTATATACCCCATAGTGTGACCGCTCTTACAGTATATACACCATAGTGTGACCGCTCTTACAGTATATACCCCACAGTGTGACCTCTCTTACCGTATATACCCCACAGTGTGACCGCTCTTACAGTATACACCCCATAGTGTGACCGCTCTTACAGTATATACTCCATAGTGTGACCGCTCTTACAGTATATACACCATATAGTGACCGCTCTTACAGTATATACCCCATAGTGTGACCGCTCTTACAGTATATACACCATAGTGGGATACTCTGTAAGGGCATAAACCCACACACCGTATACGCAGCAGATACTCAACAAATACGCAGCAGATTTGTTGGTACAGATTTGATGCTGTGTTCAGTTATTTAGATCTAATCTGCTGCGAGTTTGCTGCGTATCGCAGCAGTAAAAACGCTGCATATACGGTGTGTGGGTTTATACCCTAAGGGACATGTTTTATAACAATAGCCGTGAAGGGGGTGTATAAAAATAATGATATCTTCCAACCCCCCGGCTCCAGCATTGGGGCCCGCATGACGCTTCTCCGGTCAGTATCCGACTGTTCCCTGGTTGTGACGGGGCTGGAGACATGACGTTGGCAGGCCCGCTCAGCCATTCAAGTTTCTACTTATCACAAAGATTTAATCGACTTTATACAAGGGCAGCGACAATGACAGCACCCCCGTGATGACAGTTCCTTGAGCCGCCGCTTAGCTTCCATGGAGAAACTCCCATGCGTGGCTTCCATTATCATACTACAGAACTCTCTGTTGTGTTCATGTGTGAAATGTTACACACTACTGTTACTTTTTCCTTTTTGCATATTTAAAGTGTTCCTGTCGTTTGTAAAAATGTTTGGCATGTCCTGGAGACGTCAAATGTCAAAAGTTTTGATTGGCCCGGGTCTCACACCGGTACTGATCAGGAGAACGAGTCAGAGAGGACCTCGCTGCAGCACATCTTCTTCTGCCTCCATAGACTTATACTATAAGCCCAACTCATCACATGACACAAAGCCAAGTCCTTTCCCCGCTTCGTTCTCCCGATCAGTACAGGTGTGAGCACTCAGACCCCGACCGATCAAAACTTTTGACATATCTCTATTACATGTCTAAAGTTTTTACAAATGACAGAGACACTTTACTTTATAATGGAAAGCAGTCGGGGTCCTTTAGTGCTAATAATACAATACAACATAGAATTACACCCAAATATGTATGTCCACTATTTGTGCATCAATTTTTGAAACCGCGAGGGACAACAAGGCCCCTATAAATGCCATCTAAAATTTACACAAATTCTCCTCTTCATAAGTGGAACAACTCCAGGGGGTCAGACATTGAAATTACCCACCTTCATTTTTTCACCTTGTGCTAAGGGCCACCCTACTGCTCATGTGTGTATACCCGGCACGGCTATGTTTTTGGTGGTGGCTTTTCCTGTAATTGGGATGGTGCAGGCCGATCTGAGCTGCGGGCAGTAACGATTCCCCCAGTCCTTACACTGAACCTTGGTGTGGACTGTTTTGTGGGATCCCATGGTTGTGCTGCATAGGGTGGTCCCCACTTGATGGATAAGCTGTAGATGAACATATCAGAGGATGAAGTACGCAGGAGAGAGGAGGGATAGCAGTGCTTAGGGAAGCTGGATCACAGAGAAACCAGAAGCTAGAAGAATCAGGCACAAGAAGCTCCGGGATCATATAGAGAAACCGACTGCAGTCACTAAACCAATCACATGGCTGGGCATAGCGAGAATATGGAAGACTCTTCATAGCAGAAGGGTCAAGGCTGCATAATAAGCCCGAGAAGTCCAGACCAGCTCAATCCATGTGGTTGGTTGGTCCACAGTCCGTAGACTTTTCCATCTGGAATATCTCCTCTTGCTTAGATAGTATAATTTATAAATGGAGACCAGATCTCTAGTCATCACTCATCTCTATATACATTTATCTATCTCTAGGGAAAATATCAGGGATTCATACATTCCCTCATTTTCTCTTTGCTATTGATAAAATTACCAGGATCCTGATATTTTACCCAATATAACCCTGGATATCATATTTATAACTCATGCCAGAACAAGATAATGACAGTAAGCCATATGTTACATCTTCTCTCCGGCCCCGGTAAGGTGGTACCTAATTATTCCTGTATGGGCCATGGCCAGCTGGCCGGTGTCATTGGAGACCACCACTCAATCACCACCATTTCCTGCAGCACGGATCCTTGGCATATACGGATATCCTCAGGTACTGGATATTCTTGGTGCTGTCTATTAGTCCTTAGAACATGTGTTGTAATAGATGTGAAGCGGTATATGTGAGTGATGTGTGCAGTGATGACAGATGTTAACAATATACGACTAATGTGTGAGACATATCTCCAACTGAATTTGCATAGGATGTGCCTTATACATGTTTGTGTGTGTGGTGTCCCCACCACGGGTGTAACTAGTGCTTTACACCCCTCGCAAAAGTCTGTACTCCAAGTAACTGTGGTAATGAAGTAGTACCTAAGTTTTACTACAAGATGTCACTATTGTATGTAACTGTACTTATGTTTTGCACAGAGACAAGAAACCGAAGGGTTGTTGTTAGAGATGAGCGAATCTCGAGCATGCTCGAGTCGATCCGAACCCGAACTTTCGGCATTTGATTAGCGATGGCTGCTAAACTTAGATAAGCCCTAAGGCTATGTGGAAAACATGGATATAGTCATTGGCTGTATCCACGTTTTCCAGACAACCTTAGAGCTTTATCCAAGTTAAGCAGCCCCAGCTAATCAAATACCGAACGTTCGGGTTGACTCGAACCCGAACCCGGTTCGCTCATCTCTAGTTGTTGTTTATTGGGAACTGTACACCAATCAGGACCTTCTTTTCTTCTCTATCTATCCCCTGACCTCCTTTCTTTTTATGCTTTCTTCTCCACTACTCACAGGGGATATTACACCACCTTTAGGAAGTTGTCATGTGAGAGAGGAAGCATACACCCACTCTTTGTCAGTTTTAGTCTGGTTGTTGAGCAGAGAGGACGCAAGGTGGTCTATGCTGTGGTACTTTGCCAGGTGCCCACTCCAGAACTAGTCAGCAGTCTTAGTCAGGTTTCTGTGCAGAGGCAGACGCACATGAGAGATGCGGACACCAGTTTCTTTAAAGCATGCACTTCCACACACTAAGCAGTGATAAGCTACTCAAGGGAGAAGACGAGGACAAGTCAGAGATCACTCCCAACCCACGCCGAGAACAAGTCTAACAGTACAGTACAGTATCCTTAAACAAGAGGAACTGATCCGGATAGAGCAAAGTTGCTAGAAGCCTTTTAAAATATTAGGACACCTCATATAACATTTGATTATACATGATAGGTTGGTCTTCAAATCCGCAGCCCAAATATTATGGCTATCAGCAAACATATAAACATCAAAAAAACACTGTTCATACACTGCCATTATACTTTTGCCTCTCTCCATATGAAATTTGTTCAATATTCCATGTTTGTATGTGTACAGCTGCTGCCATCACTACAGATTCTACTACCCACAGTGCCACTGCTAATAGCATTACATGGCCGCACATCTGCTGCATTGTGAATCATGCTCTGTACTACATTGATTGCTACTGATGGCAACCACTACCCTGGCCACACAGGAAAACTCTAACAAACCTGAAACTGCTGAAAGGCGATATATTTGTTACATCCTTTGATGGGGGCAAAATTATACAACTTTACAAAAAACTTGTACAAAATTATACAACTAAAATTTTTGTGGGGCAAAAAGTTTTTTTTCTTGCCAAATGACCAGAAAACAGAAACCTGTACAGAAAGTTTTTGTTTGTTTTTCAGATCAGCTATGGAGCCACAGACCCCTCACTGTCTGATAGACGTCTTTATCCACATGTTTTCCGCATGGTCCAAAATGACCACGCGCACTATATGGTAATAACCAAACTGTTGAAGCACTTTGGCTGGACCTGGGTTGGGATTTTAGTATTGGATGATGATGCCGGAGAGAATGAACTGCAGATACTGAGAAAGTACATGAGAGAGGACGGAATCTGTGCCGCCTTCACCATAAAACTTACAGAGGAGAATTCTGTTGGTGAAGGCCATTTTTTACATGATTTTACCATAAAACCACAAGTCAGTGTAATTATAACTTGTGGGGCCCATTCTGATTATGGAGCTTGTGTACTACTTAAATATCACTCTTTATTTTTGAACAAAACGCTCATCCTTCCCCCATCCTGGGCCTTCAGCTACCCCTCAGCAGAACGCCAGTTTGACCAACTGAATGGAAGTTTAGCTGTGGACTTTGTATCCCAACATTTTCCGGGAATGGAAGATCTTGTGAAGAGTTACAGGAGGTTTCCCAATATTTACGAATGGAAATTGTTTTGGTCAATTTTACATTTGATAGCAGGAAATAAGGATAACCGTTCATTTGTTTCCTACAAAATCAGTAAAACCAGTATAACGTTTACTAGTCCAAGCCTGCGGACTTACCTCTCATCGGGCGTCTCTCCCAGACTGTATCAGGCTGTAGAAATCCTGGGGAAAGCTCTACATGAAATGTTCTTATATATAAAAGACAAATATCGGGAAACCTCAATCCCTGGACTTCTACGACACAGCCGGAAGTTACAGCGCTACATACAGAGGATGAAGTCTACACGGGATCCAATGAGACCTTCATATTACTTTACTGACCAAGGAGAAGCTGTACATCCATATAGGATAATAAACTGGGTGTTTATAAATAAGTTCAAGCATAAGGATGTACGTAATGTCGAAGTAGGAAATTATACACCATGGGCCGGTCAGTGACCAAAAGCTTCACATAGATACCCCATCTATAACATGGAAACACACAAAGGAGGTAAGAAGCCTTATAACATGTATGTGATCACTTGTACCTTCCATTTTTTACCATTATCCATTCTGACTATTCCACCATAGATGTAATTTCTGGGAGCCGCAATGCCTTCTCCAGTGTGTCTATGAGGAGGACCGGTGTGGTGCAGGGAGCGTAGTTAAGTTAGTTAACTTTCCGCCGGGTCAGCTGTTATGATGGTGTTGTTGTTGAGTAGGTCTAGGGTCACTTGGGCACTTGTCACCGTAGCCTGGAGTGGTATGGGACCAACCCGATTAGTCTTGGCACCTCACCAGCACTCAATAGAAAATTAACCCAAGTGTAGTGACGTGCGTGCGGGTGCAGAAGAGACAAGCCAGAGTCTGGTGCTTCTGAAAGGAGAACGGTTTACTGGAGGTAACAGTAGTGCAATACAAAGAATACTGGTAGCAAAAAAAGCAAAGTCCAGTGCAGTACAATTGTTACAGACTTGTAATAACTCAAGTGCTTACAGTTAAGGTAGAGATCAGGTACTTGTAGTAGGAAGATGCCTTGCAGTAGAGAGTAGAGGTGCCTTGCAGTAGAGTAATAGAGGATAGGTTGCCCTGGCCAATGAAGAAATGTACTCTGCTGGAACAGTTGAAGTGTGTATTAGAAAAGAATAAAGAATACTGGTACTCACAGATAACTTTTCTAGTCCTGACTGCCTTATGCTCCCTAGTTGCGAGCAACCCGTCCTAGGTGGGTAATACTAGCCCCAGGCCTTGTTATCTGGGTTGGGAACACTCTTAGTATGTGTGGTGTTCCACCTCGGGTGATGCTAGTGTATACACTTTTTGCAAAAGCCTGTACTCCAAGTAAAAGTGGTAATGTAGTTGTACCTGAGTTTTGCCACTAGATGTCGCTAGTATGTATATCTTGTACCTATGTATTGCACAGCTGTAGTACTCAAGGGGTTATTGTTCTTTGTGATTTCTGCACCAACGAGAGCTCTTTCCTCTTCTCTACCTATCCCTTTTCTCCTTTCTTCTCTTGCTCTCTCTTCTCACCCACTCACAGCAGGTATTACATATCCTTTAGAAGGTAGTCACATGGGGAGAGGAAGTGTTAGTGAGTCTTAAAGGAGAAGTCCGGCGAAAATTATTTTTTTATATGTTATTACTGATGGAAAGTTATACAATTTTCTAATGTACATTAATTATGGGAAATGCTCCTATACTGCTATTTCCCTTAATTTAGTGTACCAGGAAGTGTTAGAATTCTCTCAGAAGCAGTGACGTCACGACGAAAGGTGTAATTCCTATGGAGTGTCCAGCAGGGGGCGCACTATATATAGAAGTCAATGAGTACCATTGACTTCTATATATAGTGCGCCCCTGCTGGACACTCCATTGGAATTACAATGGATGTGTATGTAATGTAATATACAGTGTTTTTGATTGAATACATTTATGAAATACTTTGGGGAGCAAGTGTCCTTGCTCCCCAAAGTATTCCATAAATGTAAGCAATCAGTACATCACAGTAAGCCCGCCGCCCGCCGCTACCGAACGCCCGACGCTGCCGCCACTGCCGCCGCTGTGGACTACTCTCAACTACTACTCTCCCCACCTGCTCATAGCATGTGCAGGTGATGGGAGAGTAGTAGCCGGGTTATATGGCTGAGATCGCCGCCTCGATGCCGCGCAGGGGGAGCCGCTCATCACTGCAGCTATCATCCCCCTCGCTCCCCCCTCCTGTTCCTTACTCTATGTGATAGCTGACTTCCTGCCGGGCCGCCGCTCTCCGATCACACGTGCCGGCGGCCGGGCAGGAAGTCAGCTATCACATAGAGTAAGGAAGCAGCAGGAGGGGGATGATAGCTGCAGTGATGAGCGGCTCCCGCGGCATCGCGGCGGCGATCTCAGCCATATAAACCCGGCTACTACTCTCCCATCACCTGCACATGCTATGAGCAGGTGGGGAGAGTAGTAGTTGAGAGTAGTCCACAGCGGCGGGCGTCGGTAGCGGCGGGCGGCGGGCTTACTGTGATGTACTGATTGCTTACATTTATGGAATACTTTGGGGAGCAAGGACACTTGCTCCCAAAGTATTTCATAAATGTATTCAATCAAAACACTGTATATTACATTACATCCACATCCATTGTAATTCCAATGGAGTGTCCAGCAGGGCGCACTATATATAGAGTCAATGGTACTCATTGACTTCTATATATAGTGCGCCCCCGCTGGACACTCATAGGAATTACACTTTTTCGGTGACGTCACTGGTTCTGAGAGAATTCTAACACTTCCTGGTACACTAAATTAAGGGAAATAGCAGTATAGGAGCATTTCCCATAATTAATGTACATTAGAAAATTGTATAACTTTCCATCAGTAATAACATATAAAAAAATAATTTTCGCCGGACTTCTCCTTTAAGTCTGGTTCCTGTACAGAGAGGATGCAAGCCAGAACAGTCCCTACAGCAGTTACGTTGTGCCCTTGCTTATGCACAAGGGGATTATTCCCCCTCCCCTAAGACCCATTGTTTCTGGTTGGCAATCACTATATGAAAATCTTTGTGAGTGGCTGGATGGACTACTACAACCACTTGTCAAACGAGTGCCTGGTTACCTCCAGGATACAGGCAGGACTGTATTTACCACTAGGCACCCGTGGTCTGGTGCCTAGGGCAGCACCTTTCAGGGGGGCAGCACCAGGGAGCAGGGGACAGAAAAAATTTTTTTGTTTGTTTTTATTTTTTTTGTTTCCCACCTCCCGTTCAGACTTGCCAGTAAATCTGGTGTCTTTTCAAGGGGGGTGGGGGTATGATGGTATTGGTCAGGTCTGGTATCGCTAATAGGTGCGTGAAGATGGGGCGTCTTCAGGTTTAGTGCTGGGGCAACAGCAGCTGTTAATACAGCCCGGGATACAGGAGCAGTTCTTGAGGCTTTGTCTCATGAACATGGTGTGAGGGTTTCCATTGGCTTGGTTTGGATGTAGTGTCCTTGTACACTTCTATCCTTTTTCCTGTAAGGGCATTTATTATTTACAAACAGCAGGTGTTTCAATGGGGCCAAATACTCCCCGTCCATGGCCAATCTGGTAATGTCATATTGGGAAAGCAAATACATCTACTCACATGACAATCCATTTTTGGAGTACATTCAGTGGTATAGCAAGATTCATTGATGACCTCCTCCTCATTTGGAGGGGTCCTGAATCTGCCGTACCACTGTTCCTGAATTATGTCAATTCCGATCAGTGGGGTTGAACTATCACGCATTACATGAATTCCTCTGAAATTACTTTTTTTGATTTAGAATTGAAAGGCATCCCTAACTCTGTCATAATTTCCACATAGCAAGCCCATTTCTTGGCAACCCTACCTAACATGGCCGTAGTTGTCACTCATCCCATACCATCAAGGCAATTCCCCTTGGAGAACTCACCCGTATGAAAAGAATTGCAGTAACACAAGCTGTACCTTAGCAGTAAGAGACTATTAGCTAGAGGTTATCCTCAGTGGATGATAGACAGGGCACATAGACGAGTAGATGACAGGGAGAGATTAAGTCTTTTACAACAACATAGAAAAGGGCCAGAGACTAGAAACGTGCAGCTAAATACAAGTTGAAATATATAGGACTCACCACCCGAAAGCTCAGAGTACGTATACTTGAACATCTATACGATGCGCCATTATCTGTACTTTCTATCGGTACCTTGATTGCGCATATGCGACTTTTTGATGACTTTTATTAAAATTTTTCTGGATTTGATGCCACCAAAAACGCAATTGTGCATTATGGAATTTTGGGCGTTTGTGCCATTTACCGTGCGAGATCAGGAATGTGATAACTTAATAGTTGGGTGATTACGCACGCGGCGATAGCAAATATATTTGTTTATTATTTATTTTTATTTATTAAAATGGGACAAAAGAGGGGGGGGTTTCAAACTTTTATTAGGGGAAGGGGGCTTTTTATTCATAAAAAAAACATTTATTTACTTTTCTACACACATACTAGAAGCCCTGGGGTTAGGGTTATTCCTCCCTAGGGTTAGGGT
The DNA here is from genome assembly GCF_027789765.1 of Dendropsophus ebraccatus. Taxonomy (NCBI): domain Eukaryota; kingdom Metazoa; phylum Chordata; class Amphibia; order Anura; family Hylidae; genus Dendropsophus; species Dendropsophus ebraccatus. The sequence goes on from NW_027208819.1 coordinate 41,022, forward strand.
TATTCCCCCTAGGGTTAGGGTTATTCCCCCCTGGGGTTAGGGTTATTCCCCCCTGGGGTTAGGGTTATTCCCCTGGGGGACTTCTAGTATGCCTGCTCTAATCTCTCATAGAGATCTATGCAGTATAGATATACTGCATAGATTCATGAGATAGGCATTCTATTGCTTTTGGCTAGTGCAGCCGAAAACAATAGAATGCCAAGCCGGGATTAGCGCCATTACGGCGCCGACCCCGGCCGGTATGAGATGCGGGGATGCAGCGATCCCCCCAACTAGACACCAGGGAAGTGCCAAAGCAGCATTATATATGCAGCTGTCAGCTTTGACAGCTGCATTTAAAAGGCTAATAGTGGGCACGGCGATTGGACAGTGCTTGCTAATTGCCGCGGTCCCGGGCTACAAGCGGCACCCGGGATTGCGGTGGTTCAGAGCTCCCCACCCGCTGAGGATGTACAGTTACACCCTCGTGCGGGTAAAGCTACCACCGAGGGGTGGATATAAGAAACACCTATTGCAACAAAGAAAGGCATTCTGGATGTTCCAACTTGATACTACTACCCTAGTGATATGGGGCATGAACTCTTGCTCCATTATTATGATAACAGAAATGTAACATTAACGTAATTTCTGAAAGCATTAGTTCAAGTATATTCTAAGTGTGTACAGGTTGCATATACTTTGATTTTAACCAATGTTTGTATATGAATTAATAAGTTAAACGAAACACTTGTGACTTTATTACCATATAATTATGTTTCACCTGGGTGTTGTACATGTTCCCTATGTATATCCTGAGTCAGTGTGTGGTCAGTGAGCCTGACTAAAGGTGTATAACCTGAAACGCATAGGCCAAAGCTGGACCTGTGCTGTTTGATTTTATGGGCTGAAAATTCAATAAAGAAACTTTGGACTGAAAAAGACAAGCACTGATCCGTTTCTACTTTGCTATTGACACTCTCAATATACAGCCGTATAACCTATATATGATTTTTTAGAAATGTCTTCAGGCAACAGGCACTCCAATGGTTAATATTACACAACAGAATGCAAAACAGTAGTGTGGTGTCCCACTGGTTGTTCCTATTCTTTACACCCTCGTAAAAGTCTATACGTGTTTGTGGCCTTGTTATAGCTGTAGTGTTACCAAAGATGACCACTAGATGTCGCTGTATGGTATAATAAGGTCCAGAGTCTGCACAGCTGAAGTATCTCAAGGGTTATTTGTATGTGTTTGTACCAGATTCTGTTATCCAGTACGATCACCCCTCTTCTATCCTATCCTTTCTTTCTCTCCCTCTTCTCTATTGAACCTTTCCACCCAACCACAGCGCATCTTACACACTGGTTAGGAAGTCAGTCCCTTGGGTGGAGGAGTTTTAGCTAAGCCTTTGTGTAGGCAGGATGCAAGTTAGATAGCTCTCCACCGTGGTTCTACCTGGGCCTGGCCCCTGCCAGGTCCCCCTCTACTACCCCAGAGTTTTTTAGTCAGTACTCCGCAGGGGTAGGACGCAGAACAGACAGCTTTCACAAACCTCTTCTTGAAGCACAAACAAGCTGTATGATGCGCTGCTAAGCACTTCAGGAGAAGACTAGCCTACAGACAACCTCAACCCCCACTGAGGACTAGGAGTCACTACAGTGCAGGACGGTATCCATAGAAAAGCCAAAGAGCTAGGAACTAATCCAGGTAAAGCAAAGTTACTAAAAGGTCGATGAACTTCATCTCACCATGAGAGTGTACTTAGTAAATTCTAACCACTCTGCTCATTATAGGTAACAGGGTCTGGGGCCTGTGTCACCCATCAGTACGGTTCAGCCAAAGCTAGTGGGCATAATAAGGTGGTGTGAAGACTATAGGAAAGTCAAACGCAGGCACAGGTATTTATTATTATTATTTTATTATTTATTATTATTATTATATTATTATTATTATTATTCTCTACTACAAGTATTCTTCTGAGCACTCCAACCTCCAAGCAGAGCACATTACTAATTGGGTTGAGACTCTCATGGCACTCTCCTCTCTACTAGCTCAGTACAACCTTATCAAGTCTACTACATCCTACTCAGCACTTATCCACAGATCTGGTGTTTTCTCTGTAGGTGTATTTATTGGAACTGTATCAAGTATATTGCAAGAGTTGTTGTTTTCCCTGCTGCACATTTATAAGTATAACCAAGTCAACGTTATTACTGAGTCAGTGATTATTCACCACCACCTGCACAGCACGTACACCGCAACCATTGGACACTTCCCCTTTCTGTGGGTGGCGAGTCCTACCACTATTTCAGAGGGTTACTACACCGCTCTGACCACCTGTGACTACACTATCCCAAGGGACCCGGCAGCAAACCCGACAGGACACCGACCACAGGGGGGGAAAGGGTACAACCGACCTTACACTTTTAAAGCAGGCGTGCCATCACACCTGTGTGCCCACCAGGCACTGGCGTCACGTGACAAAACCCAAAGGTCCAGCTGTATCTCGGCCATCCACCTCAAGCAGTAGTGTCACACGTCCACCTAGCAATTGACCGGCCGTTCCAACGCTACAACATTATCCAGGGGCTCACCACAGTAGTACCAAATTATTGTTTTTTTGGCACACTCTCAGTATACAGCCGCATAACCTATATCTGAAGTTTTCACCAAGTAGATACACTGCAGGGTATTCCTCACAGTGCACTCCAGCTGTGTATCTGAACCCACTGATGTGCTCCTAGTCGGTGTAATGGCTGTATATATGTGTGATCAATCTCTGCTATCTATAATTTGAGCCCTAACAAGGGTCTCTCCTGCCTAAAATCACCTAACACCTGACTGTCCCTGCTACAGACTGTCTCCCTCTCTAACACCTGACTGTCCCTGCTACAGACTGTCTCCCTCTCTAAACACCTGACTGTCCCTGCTACACTGTCTCCCTCTCTAACACCTGACTGTCCCTGCTACACACTGTCTCCCTGTATAACACCTAACTGTCCCTGCTACACACTGTCTCCCTCTCTTACACCTGACTGTCCCTGCTACACACTGTCTCCCTCTCTAACACCTGACTGTCCCTGCTACACACTGTCTCCCTCTCTAACACCTGACTGTCCCTGCTACACTGTCTCCCTGTATAACACCTAACTGTCCCTGCTACACACTGTCTCCCTCTCTTACACCTGACTGTCCCTGCTACACACTGTCTCCCTCTCTAACACCTGACTGTCCCTGCTACACACTGTCTCCCTCTCTAACACCTGACTGTCCCTGCTACACACTGTCTCCCTCTCTAATGGCCCTATTCCACGGGTCGTTGGAGGAGCAAACGAGCGCTGTCAGCGCTCGTTTGCTCCTCGTTCACCGCTCGCTGCCGCCGTTATTCAACGCGGTCTGCAGCGAGCGGGTGAGTGGGGAGGGGGCGGCGGGGAGCTGCGGGGGGCTGCCCGGGGATCGCTAGATCGTCCGGGCAGCCCATAGGATATAGCAGGTCTGCTGCCGATGCTCCTATTCAACGGAGCGACGGCAGCAGATCGCTGCTATATCAGTCGCTTGTTTTCCACATGTTGAAAAACAAGCGACTGCAACGATCAGCCGACATGAACGATGTCGGCTGATCGTTGCACTCTAT
>NW_027208820.1:0-44583 GCF_027789765.1 Dendropsophus ebraccatus
CTATACGTCACCCCCCCCTCCTCACACTATACGTCACCCCCCCCCCCTCCTCACACTATACGTCCCCCCCCCCCTCCTCACACTATACGTCACCCCCCCCCTCCTCACACTCATAGACGTCCACCCCCCCCTCCTCACACTATAACCTCACCCCCCCCCCTCACACTATACTCACCCCCGCCCTCCTCACACTATACGTCACCCCCCCCCTCCTCACACTATTACGTCACCCCCCCCCTCCTCACACTATAACGTCACCCCCCCCCCCTCCTCACACTATACGTCACCCCCCCTCCTCCCCCTCTCACACTATACGTCACCCCCCCTCCTCCCCCTCTCACACTATAACGTCACCCCCCCCCCTCCTCACACTATAACGTCACCCCCCCCCCTCACACTATACGTCACCCCCCCCTCCTCACACTATAACGTCACCCCCCCCCTCCTCACACTATACGTCACCCCCCCCCTCTCACACTTATACGTCACCCCCCCCCCTCCTCACACTATAAGACGTCACCCCCCCGTCCTCCCTCACACTACTATACGTCCACCCCTCCTCAGCACTATACGTCACCCCCCCTCCTCCCCCTCTCACACTATACGTCACCCCCCTCCTCCCCCATCTCACACTATACGTCACCCCCCCCCCCTCCTCACACTATACGTCACCCCCCCCCTCACACTATACGTCACCCCCCCCCCCCCCTCTCACACTATACGTCACCCCCCCCCCTCCTCACACTATACGTCCAACCCCCCCCCCCCCCCCTCCTCACACTATACGTCACCCCCCCCCCTCCTCACACTATACGTCACCCCCCCCCCTCCTCACACTATACGTTCACCCCCCTCCTCCCCCTCTCACACTATACGTCACCCCCCTCCTCCCCCTCTCACACTATACGTCACCCCCCCCCCTCACACTATACGTCACCCCCCCCCCCCCCCCCTCACACTATACGTCACCCCCCCCCCCTCCTCACACTATTACCGTCACCCCCCCTCCTCCCCCTCACACTATACGTCACCCCCCCTCCTCCCCCCCTCACACTATACGTCACCCCCCCTCCTCCCCCTCACACTATACGTCACCCCCCCCTCACACTATACGTCACCCGGCTTAGGGTTCGGTAAGTCTCGGGAGATCTCCGGCCACGCATTACAGCCTGTTAGGTGACAAGGCCGCCGCAGCCGCCGCTCTGTCCCCGGACGCCCATGGAGCCGCTATAGAAGCCGCCACACTCACCGGAACAGCGCGAGGATCCCGAGGCCTCAGAGCGGAGGATGCAGCGGATGTATGACGACAGAACAGCCCTGCCCCCTAGCGTCACCCGCAAGACCCGCCTCTACCACGCCCCCAACGTAACAACAAGACCCGCCCACTGCTCCGCCCACTCTACCTCACAGCGCGCTGTACCTTACACCGACCGTGTCCTACAGGTATATACCGCGCCTCTATACATATATATACTACAGGTATATACCGCGCCTCTATACATATATATACTACAGGTATATACCGCGCCTCTATACATATATATACTACAGGTATATACCGCGCCTCTATACATATATATACTACAGGTATATACCGCGCCTCTATACATATATATACTACAGGTATATACCGCGCCTCTATACACATATACACTACAGGTATATACCGCGCCTCTATACACATATATACTACAGGTATATACCGCGCCTCTATACATATATATACACTACAGGTATATACCGCGCCTCTATACATATATATATACTACAGGTATATACCGCGCCTCTATACATATATACACTACAGGTATATACCGCGCCTCTATACATATATATACTACAGGTATATACCGCGCCTCTATACATATATATACACTACAGGTATATACCGCGCCTCTATACATATATATACTACAGGTATATACCGCGCCTATATACATATATATACTACAGGTATATACCGCGCCTCTATACATATATATACTACAGGTATATACCGCGCCTCTATACACATATATACTACAGGTATATACCGCGCCTCTATACATATATATACTACAGGTATATACCGCGCATATATACATATATATACTACAGGTATATACCGCGCCTCTATACATATATATACTACAGGTATATACCGCGCCTATATACATATATATACTACAGGTATATACCGCGCCTTTATACATATATACTACAGGTATATACCGCGCCTATATACATATATATACTACAGGTATATACCGCGCCTATACATATATATACTACAGGTATATACCGCGCCTCTATACACATATATACTACAGGTATATACCGCGCCTCTATACATATATATACTACAGGTATATACCGCGCATATATACACATATACACTACAGCATCACCCTCGATAAAGCAAGTACGCGAAACGCGCGTCGGGTGAGTGGTATGGTGGTCGTTGCATTAAGGACATATGGGTAGTATTTTGTATGCACTTTATTAAGCACTATGCTTGAAACTTAGTCTATTACATGCCCAATGCCCAGTGCTCCGTTTGTGTAAATTTATTTACTATTTCTGTATTTTGTACATATATTGCTCTATATTATTTACCACCACCATTGTTCTGGGGTTCTGTTCATGTGTCAGTTCCTCCATTATGTAAAAATATTTTAATCTTGTTTTTGTAATATACTTTTCATACATACAAATAAAGATATATGATTATATAAAACTTTGTGATTTTTGGTCCTGCATGGTTGGTTAGCGGGGTGGGTTTGTGTTTCCCCCCTTCTTTCCCTTTTTTGGTTTTTACATATACACTACAGGTATATACACCGCGCCTCTATACACATATATACTACAGGTATATACCGCGCCTATATACATATATATACTACAGGTATATACCGCGCCTCTATACATATATATACTACAGGTATATACCGCGCCTCTATACATATATATAAATATATACTACAGGTATATACCGCGCCTTTATACATATATATACTACAGGTATATACCGCGCCCCTATACATATATATACTACAGGTATATACCGCGCCTCTATACATATATATACTACAGGTATATACCGCGCCTCTATACATATATATACTACAGGTATATACCGCGCCTCTATACATATATATACTACAGGTATATACCGCGCCTCTATACATATATATATACTACAGGTATATACCAGCCTATACATATATATATACTACAGGTATATACCGCGCCTCTATACATATATATACTACAGGTATATACCAGCCTATACATATATATATATACTACAGGTATATACCGCGCCTCTATACATATATATATACTACAGGTATATACCGCGCCTCTATACACATATATACTACAGGTATATACCGCGCCTCTATACAATTATATACTACAGGTATATACCGCGCCTCTATACATATATACACTACAGGTATATACCGCGCCTCTATACACATATATACTACAGGTATATACCGCGCCTCTATACATATATATATATATACTACAGGTATATACCGCGCCTTTATACATATATATACTACAGGTATATACCGCGCCCCTATACATATATATACTACAGGTATATACCGCGCCTCTATACATATATATACTACAGGTATATACCGCGCCTCTATACATAATATTACTACAGGTATATACGCGCCTCTATACATAGATATATACTACAGGTATATACCAGCCTATACATATATATACTACAGGTATATACCGCGCCTCTATACATATATATACTACAGGTATATACCAGCCTATACATATATATATACTACAGGTATATACCGCGCCTCTATACACATATATACTACAGGTATATACGCGCCTCTATACATATATATATACACTACAGGTATATATTACCGCCGCCTTTATACATATATATACTACAGGTATATACCGCGCCCCTATGTACATATATATACTACAGGTATATACCGCGCCTCTATACACATATATACTACAGGTATTATACCGCGCCTCTATACATATATATATACTACAGGTATATACCGCGCCTTTATACATATATATACTACAGGTATATACCGCGCCTCTATACACATATATACTACAGGTATATACCGCGCCTATATACACATATATACTACAGGTATATACCGCGCCTCTATACATATATATACTACAGGTATATACTGCGCCTCTATACATATATATACACTACAGGTATATACCGCGCATATATACATATATACACTACAGGTATATACCGCGCCTCTATACATATATATACTACAGGTATATACCGCGCATATATACATATATATACTACAGGTATATACCGCGCATATATACATATATATACTACAGGTATATACCGCGCCTATATACATATATATACTACAGGTATATACCGCGCCTCTATACATATATATACTACAGGTATATACCGCGCCTCTATACATATATATACTACAGGTATATACCGCGCCTCTACACATATATATACTACAGGTATATACTGCGCCTCTATACATATATATACACTACAGGTATATACCGCGCCTCTATACATATATATACTACAGGTATATACCGCGCCTATATACATATATATATACACTACAGGTATATACCGCGCCTCTACACATATATACTACAGGTATATACCGCGCCTATATACATATATATATACACACTACAGGTATATACCGCGCCTCTATACACATATATACTACAGGTATATACCGCGCTCTATACATATATATACTACAGGTATACTACCGCGCCTCTATACACTATATAATACAGGTATATACCGCGCCTCTACACATATATATACTACAGGTATATACCGCGGCCTCTATACACATATATACTACAGTATATACCGCGCCTGCTAATTATATATACTACAGGTATATACCGCGCCTATATACATATATACACTACAGGTATATACCGTGGCCTATACACATATATACTACAGGTATATACGCGCCTCATACACATATATACTACAGGTATATACCGCGCCTCTATACATATATATACTACAGGTATATACCGCGCCTCTATACATATATATACTACAGGTATATACCGCGCCTCTATACATATACTATACACCTACAGGTATATACCGCGCCTCTATACATATATATACTACAGTATATACCGCCGCCTATATACATATATATATACTACAGGTATATACCGCGCCCTCTACACATATATACTACAGGTATATACCAGCGCCTATATACATATATATATACACACTACAGGTATATACCGCGCCTCTATACACATATATACTACAGTATATACCGCGCCTCTATCATATATATACTACAGGTATATACCGCGCCTCTATACACATATACACTACAGGTATATACCGCGCCTCTATACATATATATACTACAGGTATATACCGCGCCTCTATACATATATATACTACAGGTATATACCGCGCCTATATACACATATATACTACAGGTATATACTGCGCCTCTATACACATATACACTACAGCATCACCCTCGATAAAGGCAAGTACGCCGAAACGCGCGTCGGGTGAGTGGTATTGGGTGGTCGTTGCATTAAGGACATATGGGTAGTATTTTGTATGCACTTTATTAAGCACTATGCTTGAAACTTAGTCTATTACATGCCCAATGCCCAGTGCTCCGTTTGTGTAAATTTATTTACTATTTCTGTATTTGTACATATATTGCTCTATATTATTTACCACCACCATTGTTCTGGGGTTCTGTTCATGTGTCAGTTCCTCCATTATGTAAAAAATATTTAATCTTGTTTTGTAATATACTTTTCATAGCATACAAATAAAGATATATGATTATATAAAACTTTGTGATTTTTGGTCCTGCATGGTTGGTTAGCGGGGTGGGTTTGTGTTTCCCCCCTTCTTTCCCTTTTTTTGGTTTTTACATATACACTACAGGTATATACACCGCGCCTCTATACACATATATACTACAGGTATATACCGCGCCTATATACATATATATACTACAGGTATATACCAGCGCCTCTATACATATATATACTACAGGTATATACCGCGCCTCTATACATATATATAAATATATACTACAGGTATATACCGCGCCTTATACTATATATATACTACAGGTATATACCGCGCCCCTATACATATTATACTACAGGTATTATACCGCGCCTCTATACATATTATACATACAGGTATATACCGCCGCCTCTATACCTATAATAACTACAGGTATAATACCGCGCCTCTATACATATATATACTACAGGTATATACCGCGCCTCTATACATATATATATACTACAGGTATATACCAGCCTATACATATATATATACTACAGGTATATACCGCGCCTCTAATACATATATATACTAAGGTAGATACCGCCTAGTACATATATATATATACTACAGGTATATACCGCGCCTCTATACATATATATATACTACAGGTATATACCGCGCCTCTATACACATATATACTACAGGTATATACGCGCCTCTATACAATTATATACTACAGGTATATACCGCGCCTCTATACATATATAACACTACAGGTATATACCCGCGCCTCTATACACATATATACTACAGGTATATACCGCGCCTCTATACATATATATACTACAGGTATATACCGCGCCTCTATACATATATATACTACAGGTATATACCGCGCCTCTATACATATATATATACTACAGGTATATACCAGCCTATACATATATATATACTACAGGTATATACCGCGCCTCTATACACATATATACTACAGGTATATACCGCGCCTCTATACATATATATATACTACAGGTATATACCAGCCTATACATATATATATACTACAGGTATATACCGCGCCTTTATACATATATATACTACAGGTATATACCGCGCCCCTATACATATATATACTACAGGTATATACCGCGCCTCTATACATATATATACTACAGGTATATACCGCGCCTCTATACATATATATACTACAGGTATATACCGCGCCTCTATACATATATATATACTACAGGTATATACCAGCCTATACATATATATACTACAGGTATATACCGCGCCTCTATACATATATATACTACAGGTATATACCAGCCTATACATATATATATACTACAGGTATATACCGCGCCTCTATACACATATATACTACAGGTATATACCGCGCCTCTATACATATATATATACACTACAGGTATATACCGCGCCTTTATACATATATATACTACAGGTATATACCGCGCCCCTATACATATATATACTACAGGTATATACCGCGCCTCTATACACATATATACTACAGGTATATACCGCGCCTCTATACATATATATATACTACAGGTATATACCGCGCCTTTATACATATATATACTACAGGTATATACCGCGCCTCTATACACATATATACTACAGGTATATACCGCGCCTATATACACATATATACTACAGGTATATACCGCGCCTCTATACATATATATACTACAGGTATATACTGCGCCTCTATACATATATATACACTACAGGTATATACCGCGCATATATACATATATACACTACAGGTATATACCGCGCCTCTATACATATATATACTACAGGTATATACCGCGCATATATACATATATAGTACTACAGGTATATACCGCGCATATATACATATATATACTACAGGTATATACCGCGCCTATATACATATAGTATACTACAGGTATATACCGCGCCTCTATACATATATATACTACAGGTATATACGCGCCTCTATACATATATATACTACAGGTATATACCGCGCCTCTACACATATATATACTACTAGGTATATACTGCGCCTCTATACATATATATACACTACAGGTATATACCGCGCCTCTATACATATATATACTACAGGTATATACCGCGCCTATATACATATATATATACACTACAGGTATATACCGCGCCTCTACACATATATACTACAGGTATATACCGCGCCTATATACATATATATATACACACTACAGGTATATACCGCGCCTCTATACACATATATACTACAGGTATATACCGCGCCTCTATACATATATATACTACAGGTATATACCGCGCCTCTATACATATATATACTACAGGTATATACCGCGCCTCTACACATATATATACTACAGGTATATACCGCGCCTCTATACACATATATACTACAGGTATATACCGCGCCTCTATACATATATATACTACAGGTATATACCGCGCCTATATACATATATACACTACAGGTATATACCGTGCCTATACACATATATACTACAGGTATATACCGCGCCTCTATACACATATATACTACAGGTATATACCGCGCCTCTATACATATATATACTACAGGTATATACCGCGCCTCTATACATATATATACTACAGGTATATACCGCGCCTCTATACATATATATACTACAGGTATATACCGCGCCTCTATACATATATATACTACAGGTATATACCGCGCCTCTATACATATATATACTACAGGTATATACCGCGCCTCTATACATATATATACTACAGGTATATACCGCGCCTCTATACATTATATATACTACAGGTATATACCGCGCCTCTACACATATATATACTACAGGTATATACTGCGCCTCTATACATATATATACACTACAGGTATATACCGCGCCTCTATACATATATATACTACAGGTATATACCGCGCCTATATACATATATATATATACACTACAGGTATATACCGCGCCTCTACACATATATACTACAGGTATATACCGCGCCTATATACATATATATATACACACTACAGGTATATACCGCGCCTCTATACACATATATACTACAGGTATATACCGCGCCTCTATACATATATATACTACAGGTATATACCGCGCCTCTATACACATATACACTACAGGTATATACCGCGCCTCTATACATATATATACTACAGGTATATACCGCGCCTCTATACATATATATACTACAGGTATATACCGCGCATATATACACATATACACTACAGCATCACCCTCGATAAAGCAAGTACGCGAAACGCGCGTCGGGTGAGTGGTATGGTGGTCGTTGCATTAAGGACATATGGGTAGTATTTTGTATGCACTTTATTAAGCACTATGCTTGAAACTTAGTCTATTACATGCCCAATGCCCAGTGCTCCGTTTGTGTAAATTTATTTACTATTTCTGTATTTTGTACATATATTGCTCTATATTATTTACCACCACCATTGTTCTGGGGTTCTGTTCATGTGTCAGTTCCTCCATTATGTAAAAAATATTTTAATCTTGTTTTGTAATATACTTTTCATACATACAAATAAAGATATATGATTATATAAAACTTTGTGATTTTTGGTCCTGCATGGTTGGTTAGCGGGGTGGGTTTGTGTTTCCCCCCTTCTTTCCCTTTTTTGGTTTTTACATATACACTACAGGTATATACACCGCGCCTCTATACACATATATACTACAGGTATATACCGCGCCTATATACATATATATACTACAGGTATATACCGCGCCTCTATACATATATATACTACAGGTATATACCGCGCCTCTATACATATATATATATATACTACAGGTATATACCGCGCCTTTATACATATATATACTACAGGTATATACCGCGCCCCTATACATATATATACTACAGGTATATACCGCGCCTCTATACATATATATACTACAGGTATATACCGCGCCTCTATACACATATATACTACAGGTATATACCGCGCCTCTATACATATATATATACTACAGGTATATACCGCGCCTTTATACATATATATACTACAGGTATATACCGCGCCCCTATACATATATATACTACAGGTATATACTGGGCCTATATACAATTATATACTACAGGTATATACCCGCCTATATACATATATATACTACAGGTATATACCGCGCCTCTATACATATATATACACTACAGGTATATACCGCGCCTCTATACACATATATACTACAGGTATATACCGCACCTATATACATATATACACTACAGGTATATACCGCGCCTTTATACATATATATACTACAGGTATATACCGCGCCTCTATACACATATATACTACAGGTATATACCGCGCCTCTATACACATATATACTACAGGTATATACCGCGCCTCTATACATATATACACTACAGGTATATACCGCGCCTCTATACATATATACACTACAGGTATATACCGCGCCTCTATACACATATATACTACAGGTATATACCGCGCCTCTATACATATATATACTACGGGTATATACCGCGCCTCTATACATATATATACACTACAGGTATATACCGCGCCTCTATACATATATATACACTACAGGTATATACCGCGCCTCTATACATATATATACACTACAGGTATATACCGCGCCTCTATACAAATATATACTACAGGTATATACCGCGCCTCTATACATATATATACTACAGGTATATACCGCGCCTCTATACATATATATACACTACAGGTATATACCGCGCATATATACATATATACACTACAGGTATATACCGCGCATATATACATATTGTAGAGATCTTCCCGGGGGATGGTGTGTTTGGACACAGTTCACATCAGACTTGGACTTGTAAAATAACAGCTTGGCGTTTATTGGCAGCATAAACAGTCCAGCAAACAGAAATACAGCAACACCGCGCTTTTTAAGAACAAAACAAAACAAAAAGGTCTTGCCCGTCTAGGCGCTTACTAACAAGCAGGTCACCTGTCTGACACTTCAATCAGCGGTATCGCACGGTGTGAATAAGCTTCAGCAGCGGCTGTATTCCAAGCTCCCACCAAACACAGCATCCAGGCTGATCCCTCCTGGCTGAGAGCCATCACCTGCATCTCTGTGGAGCTCTTACCTTCTCAGGCTGATTGCTCACCTGATGGCAAAACCCAAACTGGATCGGGGGGAGGGAATGGCAAGTCCCACTACCAGCCTACCCACCATTCCAGTAAATCCAGGCCCGGAAACAGTAAATAATAGCTCAGCAGCATAGCACTGCTGAGCACAGATCCCTCCTGGACTTACCATCTCACGCTATGGAGCAACCTAGGTGAGATGTACATCCCCTCGAAGACTTTACCTGTGACATGTCTACATATCCCCCCCCCCCTCTTTTTCAGACCGGAGGGCTGAGCGTATTGTCCCCACAGACAGTGTACCCTTGATAGGGCGTCAGCATTCGCCTGTAATTTCCCGGCCTGTGTTCCACAGTAAAATTAAAGGACAACTCCCACAAAAATTTTTTTTTGCTCATTTAACACACATTACAAAGTTATATAACTTTGTAATGTGGTTAAATACCCGGCCTGGCCCCCTTCCCCCACTTTCGGACCCCCGACCCCCCACCCCGGAAGTTAAGGAATGTATACATTACCTATTACGATCGTCACGGTCCTCTTCTCCGGGGCGGCATCTGGTGACGACGACGTCAGAGCCGAGGGGCGGTCCGGGTCTTCTTCCTCCTCGGCGTCTTCATGCAAAGTGAATGGGGATGAAAAGGCTGCTGGTGCACATGCGCACCAGCAGCCTTTTCATTGGCTGGAGCGCATCACATGGCTTCCAGCTTGCTCAGCCCTGATTGGCTGAGCAAGCTGGAAGCCATGTGATGCGCTCCAGCCAATGAAAAGGCTGCTGGTGCACATGCGCACCAGCAGCCTTTTCCATCCCCTGGACCCGGAAGTTGGAGACATCGCTGGATGGCGGACGGCGGCGACGGAGAGGCGGACGGCGGGCGAATCGAGTGGCGATCGTCACCGGAGAGATGGTGAGTATGGTGTCTGTGTGTGTCTGTGTTTTTTTTTTTTTTGGGGTCCCGCGGGAGTTGTCCTTTAAAGTTTTGTAGGGACAGAAACCATCTAGTCCCCCTCGCATTTTTCTCCTTGTTAAGCTTCATCCATGTTAGGGGGGCATGGTCTGTCACTAACTTGAATTTTCTGCCTAACAAGTAATACCTCAGGGACTCTAGGGCCCACTTCACTGCCAGACATTCTCGCTCAACAATGGCGTAGTTTTTTTCGGCCGGGGATAGCTTTCTACTCAAGTACATCACCGGGTGTTCCTCGCCATTCACGACCTGTGAGAGGACGGCACCTAACCCTGTATTAGAGGCGTCTGTCTGTACTAGAAACTCTCGCCTAAAGTCAGGGGTAACTAGTACAGGTTGTTGGCACAGGGCAGACTTAAGGCTTTGAAAAGCCTTCTCGGCCTCTGGAGTCCATGTCACCATTGCGGACTTCGCACCCTTTGTCAGGTCAGTTAGCGGGGCTGCAACTGAGGCAAAGTTTGGCACAAACCTACGGTAATAGCCGGTAATACCCAGGAAAGCTCTGACCTGTTTCTTTGTGAGGGGTTTGGGCCAATTCTGTATTGCCTCAATTTTATTTAGTTGTGGTTTCACTAACCCCCTCCCAATAATGTAGCCCAAGTATTTGGCCTCCTCTAAGGCTAGTGCACACTTCTCTGCATTGATGGTTAACCCCGCATCACTTATGGCATCTAACACAGCCTGGACCTTACAGAGGTGACTTTCCCAATCCGGGCTAAAAATGACCACATCATCGAGGTAGGCAGCAGAGTAGTCCCGATGTGGTCGCAGGATCAAGTCCATCAACCTCTGAAAAGTGGCAGGGGCTCCATGTAACCCGAATGGCATCACTACATATTGGAAGAGCCCATCAGGGGTGGAGAATGCAGTCTTCTCTCTAGCCTCAGGAGTGAGTGGGATCTGCCAGTAGCCTTTTGTGAGATCGAGGGTGGTTATGTACCTGGCATTACCCATTCTTTCTATCAACTCATCTACCCTGGGCATGGGGTAGGCATCGAACTTGGAGATCTCATTTAACTTTCTAAAGTCATTACAGAACCTCCAAGTTCCATTGGGCTTTGGGATTAACACAATCGGGCTGGACCACTCGCTCTGGGACACCTCAATGACCCCTAGGTCAAGAATACGTTTTACCTCGGACGATACCGCCTCCCTCCATGCTTCTGGTATCCTATAGGGCTTAAGGTTTACTCTGCTTCTAGGCTCAGTTTCAATGTGATGACGAATGAGATGCGTACGCCCTGGGAGGTCAGAAAACTTGTCTTTATTTTTCTGCAGGAACTCCTTAGCTTCCTGCTTCTGGGACACTGATAGGGTGTCACCAATCCTGACCGGAGGGATTGGTGGTGACAGATGACCAACAGGCTTTGTTGCCACCAAGGATTCCCTGTCTTTCCAGGGTTTGATCAGGTTTATGTGATAAACTTGGAAAGGCTTCCTTCTACCGGGTTGGTGTACCTTGTAGTTGACCTCACTGACCTTCTCTACAATTTCATAGGGACCCTGCCACTTTGCTAAGAATTTACTTTCTACAGTGGGAACAAGTATGAGGACCCGGTCACCTGGGCTGAATGTCCTGATTCTTGCAGAACGATTGTAAATTCTGCTTTGGCCCTCTTGCGCCCTCTGGAGGTGTTCCCTTACTAGGGGCATTACAGTGGCTATACGGTCCTGCATTTGTGCTACATGCTCTATAACACTCTTGTATGGGGTGGACTCACTTTCCCAGGTCTCTTTCGCTATATCCAACAAACCCCTAGGGTGACGACCATAGACTAATTCGAAGGGAGAGAACCCTGTGGACGCTTGGGGTACTTCCCTAATAGAAAACATCAGGTAAGGTAGTAAGTGATCCCAATCCCCACCATCCTTTTCCACCACTTTTTTTAACATATGTTTCAGGGTTTTATTAAACCTCTCCACTAACCCGTCTGTCTGTGGGTGATATACAGAGGTACGTAGGTGTGAGATTCTAAACAGTTTGCATACATCCTTCATCACCTTTGACACAAATGGGGTACCTTGGTCAGTCAAGATTTCCTTGGGGATCCCCACCCTGGAAAACATATAAAACAATTCCCGTGCAATGGTCTTAGATGCAGTGTTTCTTAGGGGTACAGCCTCAGGATAGCGGGTCGCGTAGTCCAACACAACTAGAATGTACTGGTGACCCCTTGCCGACTTTACAATGGGACCCACCAAGTCCATAGCAATGCGGTCAAAAGGTTCCTCTATGATGGGGAGTGGGACCAAAGGACTGCGGAAATGTGACACTGGGGCGCTAAGCTGACATGTGGGGCACGACTCACAGTATTTTTTTATGTCAGCATAAATCGCAGGCCAATAAAACCTCTGGAGGACTCTCTCCTGCGTTTTATCTGTCCCCAAGTGGCCCCCAAGGACATGATTATGGGCCATGTCCAGTACCTGACGCCGGTACGACTTAGGCACCAGAAGCTGTTCCACAACCTCATCATTAATCTTAGTGACTCTATAGAAGAGATCATTAGTCATAGAAAAATGTGGAAACTTTTCCTCAGCTTCTGGTTCCTGAGGTCCCATTCACAACCGCAACCTGTTCTCTCGCATTTCTGAGAGTGGGGTCCTGTAATTGTGCAGTACCAAAATTATCCCTAGACACCTCTAAGTCTGGAACATTCTGCGCAGTGGGAGGAGCCTCTTCCTCACCAGCCAGGACCTGCAAAGGAAAAGCATCATTGTCATCCTGTACATTTTTATCATTGACCGTGGGTAATGCAATAGACTTAGGGGTCTCCTCACTCCTTTCAGGGGATTGTTGTTTTCCCCATAGAGCCCAGAACAATGGAAAATCCCGCCCCAATATCACATTATGCATAAGGTTTTTAACCACACCCACTTCATATTGTACAGCGCCTAGTTCAGTCCCGACATTAGCCAGTACTATAGGGTAATGTATCGCCATGTATGCACACCACGCTCATATGTCTTTTTGGCACAAAGTCCCCAGTCACCAGACTGGCATGCACCAAGGTGACAAGGCTTCCTGAGTCCAGCAACGCCTTAACAGGGAAGTCATTGACCGTAATGTTGCAGACTTGCGGTTCAGTCTCTAGTCCAGGAACTGCAACACATGATGGTTCCGCAAATAGCGACTGACGCCGGCTAGCGTCACACTCCATGGGCTCATGGGTAAGAGGGCAATGTTCAGACACATGTCCCGTCTCATGGCATCTCCAGCACTGGATAGGGCCTGGTCTCCTTGGCAGGGAGTCCTTTTTAGGGCCACTTAGCCACCTGGGACCATCACCAGTCTTTTGCCCCTGAGCGCTCTTCCCTCTATCAGCACCCCTCCACACTCCCCCAATAGATGGAAGTCTCTTACCAGCTGACGGCACAGATCTGGCACTCCGGGGAGGTGAAGATGCTGCAGGAACATCACGGAGGTAGTCCTCGGTCGCCTGGAACCTCTCGACAAGGTTGACAAGTTCGTCGGCACTCCTAGGGTCACCTTGTCCCACCAAGCGTTGTAGATCAGCAGGAAGTGCTCGGAGGTAGCGATCCATCACGACCCTCTCTAGGATCTGGGCAGGAGTAGAGGTGTCTGGCTCCAACCACTTTCTTGCCAAATGGATCAGGTCGTACATCTGGGACCTCGCTGACTTGTCCAGACTGTAGCTCCAGTTGCGGACCCTCCGGGCACGGACAGCAGCAGTAACTCCTAGTCGGGCGAGTATCTCTGCTCTTAGCCGAGGATAGTCCTTGACCTCTTGCTCACTGAGGTCATAGTAGGCCTTTTGAGGTTCGCCTGTTAAATAGGGAGCAATGACCTCTGCCCACTCATTGGCTGGTAACTTCTCTCGCTCAGCCACACGCTCAAAGACAGTTAAGTAGGCCTCAATATCGTCATCAGCAGTCATCTTTTGCAGCGCACGCTGCACGGCTCTTCTCACAGACAAAGTCTCTGGAGCGGCTGCTGCCACCAGCTGGGGATTAGCACCTGCAGACGCCTCTTGCTTCGCTATCAGGTGCTCAATAAGTCTCTGTTGTTGAGCCATCGCCTGTTCATGGCGCAGATTAGCGGCGGTCAGAGCCTGTTGTTGCAGCCTATTAGCCTGCTCATGGCGCAGGTTAGCAGCCGTCTGATCCTGTTTAGCGGCTGCCTGAGCCGGTTGTTGTGCGGCCAACGCCTGTTGTTGCTGCAGACTCACTTGCATTAGCTGCTTCATCATCTCCTCCATGTTGCTTGACTGTTTTTGGAGTGAAGCCGCAGCCGTCACCCAGGACATAAACAGCTGTAGCCAAGTTGATGCACACCGTTGCCCCTAGCAACCGATTTGCCCGCTCCGCAGCACCAATTGTAGGGATCTTCCCGGGGGATGGTGTGTTTGGACACAGTTCACACCAGACTTGGACTTGTAAAATATCAGCTTGGCGTTTATTTGCAGCATAAACAGTCCAGCAAACAGAAATACAGCAACACCGCGCTTTTTAAGAACAAAACAAAAAGGTCTTGCCCGTCTAGGCGCTTACTAACCAACAGGTCACCTGTCTGACACTTCAATCAGCGGTATCGCACGGTGTGAATAAGCTTCAGCAGCGGCTGTATTCCAAGCTCCCACCAAACACAGCATCCAGGCTGATCACTCCTGGCTGAGAGCCATCACCTGCATCTCTGTGGAGCTCTTACCTTCTCAGGCTGATTGCTCACCTGATGGCAAAACCCAAACTGGATCGGGGGGAGGGAATGGCAAGTCCCACTACCAGCCTACCCACCATTCCAGTAAATCCAGGCCCGGAAACAGTAAATAATAGCTCAGCAGCATAGCACTGCTGAGCACAGATCCCTCCTGGACTTACCATCTCACGCTATGGAGCAACCTAGGTGAGATGTACATCCCCTCGAAGACTTTACCCGTGACATGTCTACAATATATATACACTACAGGTATATACCGCACCTATATACATATATATACACTACAGGTATATACCGCGCCTATACATATATATACTACAGGTATATACCGCGCCTCTATACATATATATACTACAGGTATATACCGCGCCTATATACATATATATACTACAGGTATATACCGCGCCTATATACATATATATACTACAGGTATATACCGGCCTATACATATATATATACTACAGGTATATACCGCGCCTCTATACATATATATACTACAGGTATATACCGCGCCTCTATACATATATATACTACAGGTATATACCGCGCCTCTATACATATATATACTACAGGTATATACCGCGCCTATATACATATATATACTACAGGTATATACCGCGCCTATATACATATATATACTACAGGTATATACCGGCCTATACATATATATATACTACAGGTATATACCGCGCCTCTATACATATATATACTACAGGTATATACCGCGCCTCTATACATATATATACTACAGGTATATACCGCGCCTCTATACATATATATACTACAGGTATATACCGCGCCTCTATACATATATACACTACAGGTATATACTGGGCCTATATACATATATATACTACAGGTATATACCGCGCCTATATACATATATATACTACAGGTATATACCGGCCTATACATATATATATACTACAGGTATATACCGCGCCTCTATACATATATATACTACAGGTATATACCGCGCCTCTATACATATATATACTACAGGTATATACCGCGCCTCTATACATATATATACTACAGGTATATACCGCGCCTCTATACACATATATACTACAGGTATATACCGCGCCTATATACATATATATACTACAGGTATATACCGCGCCTATATACATATATATACTACAGGTATATACCAGCCTATACATATATATATACTACAGGTATATACCGCGCCTCTATACATATATATACTACAGGTATATACCGCGCCTCTATACATATATATACTACAGGTATATACCGCGCCTCTATACATATATATACTACAGGTATATACCGCGCCTCTATACATATATATACTACAGGTATATACCGCGCCTATATACATATATATACTACAGGTATATACCGCGCCTCTATACACATATACACTACAGGTATATACCGCGCCTCTATACATATATATACTACAGGTATATACCGCGCCTATATACATATATATACTACAGGTATATACCGCGCCTATATACATATATATACTACAGGTATATACCGGCCTATACATATATATATACTACAGGTATATACCGCGCCTCTATACATATATATACTACAGGTATATACCGCGCCCCTATACATATATATACTACAGGTATATACCGCGCCTATATACATATATATACTACAGGTATATACCGCGCCTATATACATATATATACTACAGGTATATACCGCGCCTCTATACATATATATACTACAGGTATATACCGCGCCTATATACATATATATACTACAGGTATATACCGGCCTATACATATATATACTACAGGTATATACCGGCCTATACATATATATATATACTACAGGTATATACCGCGCCTCTATACATATATATACTACAGGTATATACCGCGCCTCTATACATATATATACTACAGGTATATACCGCGCCTCTATACACATATATACTACAGGTATATACCGCGCCTATATACATATATATACTACAGGTATATACCGCGCCTATATACATATATATACTACAGGTATATACCGCGCCTATATACATTATATACTACAGGTATATACCGGCCTATACATATATATATACTACAGGTATATACCGCGCCTCTATACATATATATACTACAGGTATATACCGCGCCTCTATACATATATATACTACAGGTATATACGCGCCTATATACATATATATACTACAGGTATATACCGCGCCTCTATACATATATATACTACAGGTATATACCGCGCCTATATACATATATATACTACAGGTATATACCGCGCCTATATACATATATATACTACAGGTATATACCGGCCTATACATATATATATACTACAGGTATATACCGCGCCTCTATACATATATATACTACAGGTATATACCGCGCCTATATACATATATATACTACAGGTATATACCGCGCCTATACATATATATACTACAGGTATATACCGGCCTATACATATATATATACTACAGGTATATACCGCGCCTCTATACATATATATACTACAGGTATATACCGCGCCTCTATACACATATATACTACAGGTATATACCGCGCCTATATACATATATATACTACAGGTATATACCGCGCCTATATACATATATATACTACAGGTATATACCGCGCCTCTATACATATATACACTACAGGTATATACCGCGCCTCTATACACATATATACTACAGGTATATACCGCGCCTCTATACACATATATATACTACAGGTATATACCGCGCCTATATACATATATATACTACAGGTATATACCAGCCTATACATATATATATACTACAGGTATATACCGCGCCTCTATACATATATATACTACAGGTATATACCGCGCCTCTATACATATATATACTACAGGTATATACCGCGCCTCTATACATATATATACTACAGGTATATACCGCGCCTCTATACATATATATACTACAGGTATATACCGCGCCTCTATACATATATATACTACAGGTATATACCGCGCCTCTATACACATATACACTACAGGTATATACCGCGCCTCTATACATATATATACTACAGGTATATACCGCGCCTATATACATATATATACTACAGGTATATACCGCGCCTATATACATATATATACTACAGGTATATACCAGCCTATACATATATATATACTACAGGTATATACCGCGCCTCTATACATATATATACTACAGGTATATACCGCGCCTCTATACATATATATACTACAGGTATATACCGCGCCTCTATACATATATATACTACAGGTATATACTGGGCCTATATACAATTATATACTACAGGTATATACCGCGCCTATATACATATATATACTACAGGTATATACCGCGCCTATATACATATATATATACTACAGGTATATACCGTGCCTATATACATACACTCAGCGGCCACTTTATTAGGTAGACCATGCTAGTAACGGGTCGGACCCCCTTTTGCCCTCAGAACTGCCCCAATTCTTGGTGGCATAGATACAACAAGGTGCTGGAAGCTTCCTCAGAGATTTTGGTCCATAGTGACATGATGACATCACACAGTTGCCGCAGATTTGTCGGCTGCACATCCATGATGCCAATCTCCCGTTCCACCACATCCCAAAGATGCTCTATTGGACTGAGATCTGGTGACTGTGGAGGCCATTGGAGTACAGTGACCTCATTGTCATGTTCAAGAAACCAGTCTGAGATGATTCTAGCTTTATGACATGGCGCATTATCCTGCTGAAAGTCGCCATCAGATGTTGGGTCCATTGTGGTCATAAAGGGATGGACATGGTCAGCAACAATACTCAGGTAGGCTGTGGCGTTGCAACCATGCTCAATTGGTACCAAGGGGCCCAAAGAGTGCCAAGAAAATATTCCCCACACCATGACACCACCACCACCAGCCTGAACCGTTGATACAAGGCAGGATGGATTCATGCTTTCATGTTGTTGTCGCCAAATTCTGACCCTACCATCCGAATGTCGCAGCAGAAATCGAGACTCATCAGACCAGGCAACGTTTTTCCAGTCTTCTACTGTCCAATTTCGATGAGCTTGTGCAAATTGTAGCCTCAGTTTCCTGTTCTTAGCTGAGCGGAGTGGCACCCGGTGTGGTCTTCTGCTGCTGTAGCCCATCTGCCTCAGAGTTGGCCGTACTGTGCGATCAGAGACGCTCTTCTGCCTACCTTGGCTGTAACGGTTGGCTATTTGAGTCACTGTTGCCTATCAGCTGGAACCAGTCTGCCCATTCTCCTCTGACCTCTGGCATCAACAAGGCATTTCCGCCCACAGAACGGCCGCTCACTGGATGGTTTTTCTTTTTCGGACCATTCTCTGTAAACCCTAGAGATGGTTGTGCGTGAAAATCCCAGTAGATCAGCAGTTTCTGAAATACTCAGACCAGCCCTTCTGGCACCAACAACCATGCCACGTTCAAAGGCCTCAAATCACCTTTCTTCCCCATACTGATGCTCGGTTTGAACTGCAGGAGATTGTCTTGACCATGTCTACATGCCTAAATGCACTGAGTTGCCGCCATGTGATTGGCTGATTAGAAATTAAGTGGTAACGTGCAGTTGGACAGGTGTACCTAATAAAGTGGCCGGTGAGTGTATATATACTACAGGTATATACCGCACCTCTATACATATATATACTACAGGTATATACCGCGCCTCTATACATATATATACTACAGGTATATACCGCGCCTCTATACATATATATACTACAGGTATATACCGCGCCTATATACATATATATACTACAGGTATATACCGCGCCTCTATACATATATATACACTACAGGTATATACCGCGCCTATATACATATATATACACACTACAGGTATATACCGCGCCTATATACATATATATACTACAGGTATATACTGCGCCTTTAAACATATATATACTACAGGTATATACCGCGCCTATATACATATATATACTACAGGTATATACCGCACCTAAATACATACATACATTTTATATATATATATATATACACACACTGCGCCTATATACATATATACACACACTGCAGGTATATACCGCGCCTACATCTATCTATCTATCTATCATATTATATATATATATATATATATATATATATATATATATATATACAGCGACGTCAACTCAAACCTGAGTCTTTTTCAAGCACGGCAACAGTAAACACGTTGTGTTTGTGGAATGGAATCTACCGGAGCCCATTCATTTCACATTTGTAAAAATCTGGTGCCAAAACATCTCCCTAGACCGACCTAAGTGTCTGCCTGACCGAAACATCTCCCCAGACCGACCTAAGTCTGCCTGACCGAAACAGCTCCCCAGACCGACCTAAGTGTCTGCCTGACCGAAACATCTCCCCAGACGGACCTAAGTCTGCCTGACCGAAACAGCTCCCCAGACCGACCTAAGTGTCTGCCTGACTGAAACATCTCCCCAGACCGACCTAAGTGTCTGCCTGACCGAAACATCTCCCGAGACCGACCTAAGTGTCTGCCTGACCGAAACAGCTCCCCAGACCGACCTAAGTGTCTGCCTGACCGAAACAGCTCCCAGACCGACCTAAGTGTCTGCCTGACCGAAACATCTCCCCAGACCGACCTAAGTGTCTGCCTGACCGAAACAGCTCCCCAGACCGACCTAAGTGTCTGCCTGACCGAAAACAGCTCCCCAGACCGACCTAAGTGTCTGCCTGACCGAAACAGCTCCCCAGACCGACCTAAGTGTCTGCCTGACCGAAACAGCTCCCCAGACCGACCTAAGTGTCTGCCTGACCGAAACATCTCCCCAGACCGACCTAAGTGTCTGCCTGACCGAAACAGCTCCCCAGACCGACCTAAGTGTCTGCCTGACCGAAACAGCTCCCCAGACCGACCTAAGTGTCTGCCTGACCGAAACATCTCCCGAGACCGACCTAAGTGTCTGCCTGACCGAAACAGCTCCCCAGACCGACCTAAGTGTCTGCCTGACCGAAACAGCTCCCCAGACCGACCTAAGTGTCTGCCTGACCGAAACAGCTCCCCAGACCGACCTAAGTGTCTGCCTGACCGAAACAGCTCCCCAGACCGACCTAAGTGTCTGCCTGACCGAAACAGCTCCCCAGACCGACCTAAGTGTCTGCCTGACGAAACAGCTCCCCAGACCGACCTAAGTGTCCTGCCTGACCGAAACAGCTCCCCAGACCGACCTAAGTGTCTGCCTGACCGAAACAGCTCCCCAGACCGACCTAAGTGTCTGCCTGACCGAAACATCTCCCAGACCGACCTAAGTGTCTGCCTGACCGAAACATCTCCCCAGACCGACCTAAGTGTCTGCCTGACCGAAACAGCTCCCCAGACCGACCTAAGTGTCTGCCTGACCGAAACATCTCCCCAGACCGACCTAAGTGTCTGCCTGACCGAAAACAGCTCCCCCAGACCGAACCTAAGTGTCTGCCTGACCGAAACATCTCCCCAGACCGACCTAAGTGTCAGCCTGACCGTTACAGCTCCCCAGACCGACCTAAGTGTCTGCCTGACCGAAACAGCTCCCCAGACCGACCTAAGTGTCAGCCTGACCGAAACAGCTCCCCAGACCGACCTCAGTGTCTGCCTGACCGAAACAGCTTCCCAGACCGACCTAAGTGTCTGCCTGACCGAAACAGCTCCCCAGACCGACCTAAGTGTCTGCCTGACCGAAACAGCTCCCCAGACCGACCTAAGTGTCAGCCTGACCCAAACAGCTCCCCAGACCGACCTAAGTGTCTGCCTGACCGAAACAGCTCCCCAGACCGACCTAAGTGTCTGCCTGACCGAAACATCTCCCGAGACCGACCTAAGTGTCTGCCTGACCGAAACAGCTCCCCAGACCGACCTAAGTGTCTGCCTGACCGAAACAGCTCCCCAGACCGACCTAAGTGTCTGCCTGACCGAAACATCTCCCCAGACCGACCTAAGGTGTCTGCCTGACCGAAACAGCTCCCCAGACCGACCTAAGTGTCTGCCTGACCGAAACAGCTCCCCAGACCGACCTAAGTGTCTGCCTGACCGAAACAGCTCCCCAGGACCGACCTAAGTCTGCCTGACCGAAACAGCTCCCCAGACCGACCTAAGTCTGCCTGACCGAAACAGCTCCCAGGCCGACCTAAGTGTCTGCCTGACCGAAACAGCTTC
This sequence comes from Dendropsophus ebraccatus, assembly GCF_027789765.1. NCBI lineage: Eukaryota > Metazoa > Chordata > Amphibia > Anura > Hylidae > Dendropsophus > Dendropsophus ebraccatus. The sequence goes on from NW_027208820.1 coordinate 23,757, forward strand.
CCAGACCGACCTAAGTGTCTGCCTGACCGAAACAGCTCCCCAGACCGACCTAAGTGTCTGCCTGACTGAAACAGCTCCCCAGACCGACCTAAGTGTCTGCCTGACCGAAACAGCTCCCCAGACCGACCTAAGTGTCAGCCTGACCCAAACAGCTCCCCAGACCGACCTAAGTGTCTGCCTGACCGAAACATCTCCCGAGACCGACCTAAGTGTCTGCCTGACCGAAACAGCTCCCCAGACCGACCTAAGTGTCTGCCTGACCGAAACAGCTCCCCAGACCGACCTAAGTGTCTGCCTGACCGAAACATCTCCCCAGACCGACCTAAGTGTCTGCCTGACCGAAACAGCTCCCCAGACCGACCTAAGTCTGCCTGACCGAAACAGCTCCCCAGGCGTGGTATATCCCTGTAGTGTATATATATATATATATATATATATATATATAGAGGAAAAAATTATGGTTGAACAGCACTGTGCTGACTTAAAATCAATATGGATAGTGTCACTCGCCCTGCAGTATATAGATAGTATACAGATAGTGTCACTCGCCCTGCAGTATATAGATAGTATATGGATAGTGTCACTCGCCCTGCAGTATATAGATAGTATATGGATAATGTCACTCGCCCTGCAGTATATAGATAGTATACAGATAGTGTCACTCGCCCTGCAGTATATAGATAGTATACAGATAGTGTCACTCGCCCTGCAGTATATAGATAGTATACAGATAGTGTCACTCGCCCTGCAGTATATAGATAGTATACAGATAGTGTCACTCGCCCTGCAGTATATAGATAGTGTCACTCGCCCTGCAGTATATAGATAGTATACAGATAGTGTCACTCGCCCCTGCAGTATATAGATAGTATATGGATAGTGTCACTCGCCCTGCAGTATATAGATAGTGTCACTCGCCCTGCAGTATATAGATAGTATATAGATAGTGTCACTCGCCCTGCAGTATATAGATAGTATACAGATAGTGTCACTCGCTCTGCAGTATATAGATAGTATATGGATAGTGTCACTTCGCTCTGCAGTATATAGATAGTATATGGATAGTGTCACTCGCCCTGCAGTATATAGATAGTATACAGATAGTGTCACTCGCCCTGCAGTATATAGATAGTATACGGATAGTGTCACTCGCCCTGCAGTATATAGATAGTGGCACTCGCCCTGCAGTATATAGATAGTATATGGATAGTGTCACTCGCCCTGCAGTATATAGATAGTATATGGATAGTGTCACTTGCCCTGCAGTATATAGATAGTATACAGATAGTGTCACTCGCCCTGCAGTATATAGATAGTATACAGATAGTGTCACTCGCCCTGCAGTATATAGATAGTATATGGATAGTGTCACTCGCCCTGCAGTATATAGATAGTATATGGATAGTGTCACTCGCCCTGCAGTATATAGATAGTATACAGATAGTGTCACTCGCCCTGCAGTATATAGATAGTATATAGTGTCACCTTGCCCTGCAGTATATAGAGAGTGTCACTTGCCCTGCAGTATATAGATAGTATACAGATAGTGTCACTCGCCCTGCAGTATATAGTGTCACTCGCCCTGCAGTATATAGATAGTATATAGTGTCACTCGCCGTGCAGTATATAGACAGTATATAGATAGTATACAGATAGTGTCACTCCCCCTGCAGAATATAGATAGTATATAGTGTCACTCGCCGTGCAGTATACGGATAGTATATAGTTTCACTCGCCCTGCAGTATACGGATAGTATATAGTTTCACTCGCCCTGCAGTATACGGATAGTATGAACAATGAATAAAGGATAAAAGGCGGCACTCACCAGCAGTATATAGATAGTATATAGTGTCACTCGCCCTGCAGTATATAGATAGTATATAGTGTCACTCGCCCTGCAGTATACGGATAGTATATACAATGAATAAGGGTAAAAGGCGGCACTCACCAGCAGTGTGTTCAGACCATCGGGAGCGGGGGAGACAAGGTGGGTGACCAACCCTCATGTGACTGCTACCTCACTTCCTTTCATGTGTGCAACTTTATCAAACAATGTGAGTGACAAACAAACATCAATAAAAATAAAGTAGAAATGACCCTGGCTAGCATATCCGGATATAGGGACTCACATAGGCAGTATTCACATCACTACCAGTATTAAGAGCCAGGGCGCCAAGCGCTTTCTATCACCCCCACCTATTGGGGAAGGGAGAATCCATAACCCTCCATAAGTGTGAGGAATTCGCCATCATGTTCCTGCTGAATGTGTCTGATCATGCGGGGGCTAGCTTTCCCTGTCTGATCATGCGGGGGCTAGCTTTCCCAGTCTGATCATGCGGGGGCTAGCTTTCCCAGTCTGATCATGCGGGGGCTAGCTTTCCCGGTCTGATCATGCGGGGGCTAGCTTTCCCGGTCTGATCATGCGGGGGCTAGCTTTCCCGGTCTGATCATGCGGGGGCTAGCTTTCCCAGTCTGATCATGCGGGGGCTAGCTTTCCCGGTCTGATCATGCGGGGGCTAGCTTTCCCGTCTGATCATGCGGGGGCTAGCTTTCCCGGTCTGATCATGCGGGGGCTAGCTTTCCCAGTCTGATCATGCGGGGGCTAGCTTTCCGGGTCTGATCATGCGGGGGCTAGCTTTCCGGGTCTGATCATGCGGGGGCTAGCTTTCCCAGTCTGATCATGAGGGGGCTAGCTTTCCCTGTCTGATCATGCGGGGGCTAGCTTTCCCAGTCTGATCATGCGGGGGCTAGCTTTCCCTGTCTGATCATGTGGGGGCTAGCTTTCCCAGTCTGATCATGTGGGGGCTAGCTTTCCCGGTCTGATCATGCGGGGGCTAGCTTTCCCGGTCTGATCATGCGGGGGCTAGCTTTCCCGGTCTGATCATGCGGGGGCTAGCTTTCCCAGTCTGATCATGCGGGGGCTAGCTTTCCCGGTCTGATCATGCGGGGGCTAGCTTTCCCGGTCTGATCATGCGGGGGCTAGCTTTCCCGGTCTGATCATGCGGGGGCTAGCTTTCCCAGTCTGATCATGCGGGGGCTAGCTTTCCGGGTCTGATCATGCGGGGCTAGCTTTCCCTGTCTGATCATGCGGGGGCTAGCTTTCCCGGTCTGATCATGCGGGGGCTAGCTTTCCCAGTCTGATCATGCGGGGGCTAGCTTTCCCAGTCTGATCATGCGGGGGCTAGCTTTCCCGGTCTGATCATGCGGGGGCTAGCTTTCCCGGTCTGATCATGCGGGGGCTAGCTTTCCCGGTCTGATCATGCGGGGGCTAGCTTTCCCGGTCTGATCATGCGGGGGCTAGCTTTCCCGGTCTGATCATGCGGGGGCTAGCTTTCCGGGTCTGATCATGCGGGGGCTAGCTTTCCCGGTCTGATCATGCGGGGGCTAGCTTTCCCGGTCTGATCATGCGGGGGCTAGCTTTCCCGGTCTGATCATGCGGGGGCTAGCTTTCTCGGTCTGATCATGCGGGGGCTAGCTTTCCCTATCTGATCATGCGGGGGCTAGCTTTCCCGGTCTGATCATGCGGGGGCTAGCTTTCCGGGTCTGATCATGCGTGGGGCTAGCTTTCCCTGTCTGATCATGCGGGGGCTAGCTTTCCCGGTCTGATCATGCGGGGGCTAGCTTTCCCTGTCTGATCATGCGGGGGCTAGCTTTCCCGGTCTGATCATGCGGGGGCTAGCTTTCCCTGTCTGATCATGCGGGGGCTAGCTTTCCGGGTCTGATCATGCGTGGGGCTAGCTTTCCCTGTCTGATCATGCGGGGGCTAGCTTTCCCTGTCTGATCATGCGGGGGCTAGCTTTCCCTGTCTGATCATGCGGGGGCTAGCTTTCCCGGTCTGATCATGCGTGGGGCTAGCTTTCCCGGTCTGATCATGCGGGGGCTAGCTTTCCCTGTCTGATCATGCGGGGGCTAGCTTTCCCGGTCTGATCATGCGTGGGGCTAGCTTTCCCGGTCTGATCATGCGTGGGGCTAGCTTTCCCGGTCTGCACTCATCTGACATGCTAATTAGCGAGAGCCTCCAGAGGGCGTCAAGTGTGAACAGACTCCAATTGCTCACAACAACATAACAGGGTAATATACGTGGTCTTCCCGTTTATGATTCCCCCCTGGAGAGAACCATTAACCCCTTAGGGACTGGGCCTGTTTGGCCTTAATGACCAGGCTCATTTTCAAAATCTGACCTGTCTCACTTTATGCGCTTATAGCTCAGTGATGCTATAACATATGCTAGCCATTCTGAGATTGTTTTTTCGTCACATATGGCACTTTATATTAGTGGCAAAATTTGGTCACTACTTTGTGTGTTTTTATTGTGAAAAACATCAAAATATCATGAAAAGTTTGAAAAATTTGCATTTTATGAACTTCCGAAATTCTCTGCTTCTTAAAAAAGGAAGTCATAGCACATAAATTAGTTACTAAATCACATTACCAATATGTCCTCTTTATTCTGGCATAATTTAGGGTGTTACGGGGCTTAGAAATGTATCAGCAAATTATCACATTTTCATGAAATTTCCAAAACGAATTTTTTTTAGGGACCAGTTCTTTGTTTAAATGGATTTAGGAGGCTTGTATACTGGAAACCCCATAAGTGACCCCATTTTTGAAACTAGACACCTTAAAGAATTAATCTAGGGGTATAATGAGCATTTTAACCCTACAGGGGCTGGAGCAAAGTATTCACAATTAGGCCATAAGAAAATCGAAAATTTTAACCCCTTAGTGACCGCCGATACGGCTTTCTACGGCGGTCACTAATGGGCTCTATTCTGCAGCCATCAGCTTTTTACGGCGATGGCTCAGAATAGAATAGCGGCGCCGGTAAGGGTCACAGCCCCCTCCTTTCAGCTACCGGAGGTAGCTGAGAGGTTGGGGCACAGTGTGGGGACAGTTATTTTAGGTCCCCGTACCGACGATCGCCGTTATACACGTTATAACGGCGACCGCCGGTAACCGCGATTACCGGCGCGCCTATAGTAAAAAAAAATGATTTTTATCTCCTCCGCCGTGAATCCACGGCAGGAGGAGATAAAAATAGTGTCCCGGAACCCCCCCCCGACAGCGCGATCCCGCCGGCGGTTAACCCCCTCACCCCCAGCAGCTGTGGCCACAATCCAAGATGGCCGCCGCATGCTGCTGAACACTGTATACAAACAGCAAGCTGTCTGTATACAGTGTGGGTGATCGGGGCACTCAGTGACCATGCTCTCCGGTACCAGGGGTACCGGAGACCATGGGGCACTGATCGGTGACCCCTGCATTCAACAGCGATCACCAGTATACACTGTATACTGGCGATCGCTGTGTCAGCCTGCTGCAAGCACTTTTTATCTCCTTTCAGCATAAGTCTTTGCTGAAAGGAGATAAAAAGTGCCCCCAACTGTGCCCCCAAAGTCTGATGTGGCCCCCTGTGGCCCCCGATCGCCCCCTGTGGCCTCCGATCTCCCCCTGTGGCCCCCGATTTCCTCCTGTGGCCCCCGATCTCCCCCCAAGTGCCCCCATGCTCCCTAAGTGCCCTCATGCCCCCAAATGTCCCCCCAAGTCCCCAGGTATGCCCAAATGCAACCCCCCCCCCCCCTCATGCCATCCAAGATGGCGATGGCTCCTTACCTCCTCCCCCTCCCCTCGGGAATCCAAAATGGCGCAGGCATGCGCAGTACAGGGAGGCAGAATGCCTCCCTGTAAATAGAAACTGCAGGGGACAATTTTCATTGGCCCCTGCTCTATGATCACTGTGATATAACCTATCACAGTGATCATAGGCTACATATTTACAAAATACAGCACAGGGGATGTGCTGTGTCTTTCTCTCCTCTCACTGTAGTTGCTTTGTGAGAGGAGAGAAAGAGCTACAATTGTATTGCTGTATTATACTGTGAAAAAACACCACACACATATATATATATTTTTTTTTGCTAGTAATTTCGCTTTTCTAATTGCGGTTACTAGCTGCGGTTTACCGCCGTATCACTTGTGATTATTTTTGCTAGTAATTTCGCTTTCTAATTGCGGTTACTAGCTGCGGTTTACCGCCGTATCACTTGTGATTATTTTAGCTAGTAATTTCGCTTTTCTAATTGCGGTTACTAGCTGCTGTTTACCGCCGTATCACTTGTGATTATTTTTAGCTAGTAATTTCGCTTTGATAAGTGCGGTTACTAGCTGCGGTTTACCGCCGTATCAATTGTGATTATTTTAGCTAGTAATTTTGCTTTTCTAATTGCGGTTACTAGCTGCGGTTTACCGCCGTATCACTTGTGATTATTTTAGCTAGTAATTTCGCTTTTCTAATTGCGGTTACTAGCTGCGGTTTACCGCCGTATCACTTGTGATTATTTTAGCTAGTAATTTCGCTTTTCTAATTGCGGTTACTAGCTGCGGTTTACCGCCGTATCACGTGATATTATTTGGTTACTAACTAAATACACCAATAATACCCTCATATTACCTGTAATCACCCTCAGATTACCTGTAATAACCCCATATAAATATGGATCGTGCTAGGCGTAGCGTGTATACTGCACAGCAGGCATATGATCTCATGTGCTCTAGCAGCTCGGACAGTGAGACAGAGACTGCCTCAGAGGCAGAGTTTTCATCTGAGAGCGAGACGTCTTCCGTCTCTGGACCCCCAGTCCCATGCAGGTGGGCTCAGCTGCTAGGCGTGATCCATCAGGAGCAGGGCCCAGCCATACTGTCCCTCGCCTCACTGTGGGATCAGGTGGAATTATTTTCCCCCCCAAATTCCCCCATTTGTGGCGACCCCTGGCATTAATGTGGATGTCTCAAATTTTAACCCTTATGATTTTTTTCCATCTCTTCATAGGGGGATCAGGTCCTGGAATTAATCGTCCAGCAGACCAACCTTTATGCTAGACAAGTTATCCTACAAAACCCCAGGTCTAGCTATGCCCGGGCATGGGTTCCCACCACTGTGCCCGAATTCAAAAAATTCTTGGGAATTACTCTGAATATGGGTTTAGTTAAAAAACCATCTGTACGGTCCTATTGGGCAACAAATGTGACCAACGCCACCCCCGTCTTTGCAGCGGTTATGAATCGTACACGCTACGAGGCCATAATGCGCTTTATGCACTTTACAGAATAATTCCCTGATTCCCCCAGAAGTGACCAGCCTATGATAGGCTTTGCAAACTGAGACCCCTTCTTTCCCTTCTTCAGCATTCTTTTTTTAACCTCTATACCCCCTCTCTAAACTTGTCTGTAGACGAGTCCCTTATGAGTTTTAAGGGCCGTCTATCCTTTCGGCAGTATATACCTTCCAAAAGAGCCCGTTATGGTGTTAAGCTCTATAAAATTTGCGAGAGCTCTACGGGCTACACCTGTGGCTTTTTTATATATGAGGGCAGGGACCGCCACCTCAACCCCCCCGGCTGCCCAGAAGGAATTGGCATCAATGGGAAGATTGTCTGGCAGCTCATGGAGCCCTACCTACAAAAGGGCTATCATGTCTATACAGACAATTATTATACTAGTGTACCCCTTTATAAAGCACTCCATGAAGCCAACACAGGTGCCTGTGGACTGTTCGTAAGAACAGGACTGGTCTCCCACAGCAGCTGGTGTCATGGCGATTGGCGAAGGGACAGTCACTTTCATTTGCAACTGACCAACTGCTGGCAGTTAAATGGAGCGACAAGAAGGAGGTCATCTTGCTGACTACTGTGCATACGAGCACCACAGTGGCAGTCACAGAGAGGGGATCCACCACACAGAAACACAAACCATTATGTGTGATGGATTACAATGTGCACATGGGGGGGGTGGACTTATCAGACCAAGTCTTACAGCCCTATTTGGTCAAGCGAAAAAATAAGGCTTGGTACAAGAAGGTAGCCATCTACCTCATCCAGATGGCTACATACAACAGCTACGTGCTCTATAAAAGACAAGGATCACTCAGCTTTCTTCAATATCAGGAGAAAGTTGTTGAGCATCTGATGTTTGAGGAACCCCCTTCTGCAGACACCTTTCAGTCTGAGAATGTTGAGCGGCTCACTGGGCGCCACTTCCCTCACCATGTCCCTGAAACCCCAAACAAAAATACCCCCAAAAGAGGTGCCGGTGTGCCGTAAACATGGTATAAGGCGGAGACCCGGTTTTATTGCCCCATGTGTCCCTCTGAACCAGGCCTATGTGTGTATCCCTGTTTTGAAAAATACCACACCATTGTCAATTATTAATTTAAACAAAAATGCCAACAAAACTGGGATGGGGGCATTCTTTTAGGTAATCAATTTCATTTATTCCAATTTTTTGCTTGAGTTTATGGGCTTTCCAAGGGAGGGAGGGATTCTTATGGTGAGGTTGTATTTTATTTTATTTCTATTTTTCAGACTGTAAAATTAATTTTACCATTCACTTTAATTTTCAATTTCACTTTATTACTCTAAACTTCTTAATTAATTCCAGGACTTAATCACTCACTCACCTATATGACAATTATTGTGCAGAAGACAACATCTGTCTATTTCAAATAAGGAACCCCCCCACAAGTGTTCTTGTACTAAAATTAAATGCGGCCCCAGCATTTGGAAGTAGATAAATCCAACAAATGTGGCCATGCCGCCTCTGCATTGAATTATTTTTTTCACATGACTATGTCTTGCCACATAGAGCTGTGACATTCTTACTGCTGTACCATGATAAGGGCATGATTTTTGGAGGATCTACAGTAATCTAGATATTCCTTACCAATACACCATGGGCTATGTAACAATTTTGTTCAGATTTTAACTGGACATCATACAGACTAGACTAGACTTAAAAAAATATGAAAAATAAATTGGGATAGTAGTCCTTTACTGTTCATACAATGGTTTTGGACACTGCTCCTATGTATACTTGAAGCGACTGGTTATTTGGCGAACTTAGCAGTTTCTACCTTGCGGCAGGAACTTGCTAGGTTTACCGCATCACTTGGCATGTTTGTCCTTCATAAAAGGATTGACATTGCTAAAGAGATTTACAACTGGTCACTTAAAAAAATACCTTTCATGACAGCCCTGTAGGTGTTCTGTTCTCTTGTAAGCAGCCTCGAGTTTGCAACATAGCTGGATACATTTCCACAATTTTTTTTGTGATGCCCGTCACGCCAGTACATTGTATGTTTTTCCTCTATTTTATATCTGAACATTGTCATGGCACAGCTGTTGAACGTCAGTTATTTATTTCATATTTATATATATATATATATATTTTATATATATATATATATTTTTTTTTTTTTTTTTTTTTTTAACAAGGCATAGTCATATGTACCTAGATGTGTTTTGATCATGTTGGCACCTCAAGAAAATAAGAAACAGAAAATGATTTAGTTAAAAATAGCTTTTCATTGAAAATGCAAAAATGGCGCTCCCATCCTTCTGAGTCCTGGTGCATGCCCAAACAGTGGTTTATGCCCACATATAAGGTACCGTTGGACTCTGCACAACGTGCCTTACAAATTACAGGGGTATTTTTTGTCTCCTGTTCCTTGTGAAATGAAAAAAAAAATAAAAAAATCACATATAATTGAAATAAAAGTTTTTTTTATTGTTACAGCCTAATAATAAATGCTCTCCTCAAGCACCTGGAGGGTCAAAATACTCACTAGGCCACTAAACAAATTCTTTGAGGGGTGGTAGTTTCCTAGATGGGGTCAATTGTAGGGGATTTTTACATAACTGATACTACAGAGCTCTTCAATGTGACATGGTGCTTGTAAGATAGTTCTACAAATTCTCAACTGAAAATGGCGCTCCTATTCTTCTGAGTCCTGCTGTGTGCCCAAACAGTGGTTTATGCCCACATATGGGGTACCGTGGATTCCGCACAACCTGCGGAACAAATTTTGTGGTGTTTTTTCTCTCTTGTTCCTTGCGAAATGTAAATTTTTTTAACTAAATGAACACGTAATTGAAAAAAAAAATGTTTTTCATTGTTCACATCCTAACGCTGAATACTTTCTTCCAGCACCTGTAGGGTTAAAATGCTCACTATACCCCTAGATGAATTCTCCCAGGGGTCTATTTTCCAAAATGGGGTCACTTGTGGGGGTGGTTCCACTCTTCTAGCACTACAGAGGCACTACAAGTGCACATGGCACTCAGATACTTTTCTTCAAAATCTGCACTGAAAATGCTAAATGGCGCTCCCATCCTTCTGAGTCCTGCTGTGTGCCAAAAAGTGGTTTATACCCACATATGGGGTACCGTTGGATTCCGCACAACCTGCGGAACAAATTTTGTGGTGTTTTTTCTCTCTTGTTCCTTGCGAAATGTAAAATTTTTTAACTAAATGAACACGTAATTGAAAAAAAAAATGGTTTTTCATTGTTACATCCTAACGCTGAATACTTTCTTCCAGCACCTGTAGGGTTAAAATGCTCACTATACCCCTAGATGAATTCTCCCAGGGGTCTATTTTCCAAAATGGGGTCACTTGTGGGGGGGTTCCACTCTTCTAGCACTACAGAGGCACTACAAGTGCACATGGCACTCAGATACTTTTTCTTCAAAATCTGCACTGAAAATGCTAAATGGCGCTACCCATCCTTCTGAGTCCTGCTGTGTGCCCAAAAAGTGGTTTTATGCCCACATATGGGTACCGTTGGATTCCGCACAACCTGCGGAACAATTTTGTGGTGTTTTTTTCTCTCTTGTTTCCTTGCGAAATGTAAAGATTTTTAACTAAATGAACACGTAATTGCAAAAATAATTTTTTTTCATTGTTACATCCTAATTGCTGAATAATTTCTTCCAGCACATGAAGGGTCAAAATGCTCACTGTACCCCTCTATGAATTCTTTGAGGGGTCTATTTTCTAAAATGGGGTCACTTGTGGGGGTTCCTAGCATTTCAGTCTCTTGGATCCTCTTCAGAAATGAACTGGTACCTAGAAAAATTGCGTTTTTGAAATTTGATAATTTGCTGATAAACTTCAAAGCCCTGTAACACCCTAAAAAAGTAACATATGTTTTTGAAATGGTTCTTCATAAAGTAGACATATTGGTATTGAGACTTAGTAACTAATTTATGTTATATGACTTTCTTTTTTAGAAGCAGATAATTTTAAAGTTTGTAAAATGCTAATTTTTCAATTTTTTCATGATATTTTGATGTTTTTCACAAAAAACACAAAAGACAGTGACCAAATTTTTCCTCTAACTTAAAGTACAATATGTAACGAAAAAAACAATCTCAGAATCGCTAGAATACGTTAAAGCATCACTGAGCTATAAGCGCATAAAGTGAGAACAGGTCAAATTTTGAAAATGAGCCTGGTCATTAAGGCTCAAACTAGCTGCAGCACAAAGGGGTTAATTTTTCCAATAATATATATGTTTAGATTAAAGTTTCTCATTTTCAAAGGAACATGAGAAAAAAAGCTCCCCAAAATCTGTAACGCAGGTTCTCCTGAGTAGAACGGTACAATTAGCATTTTCAGTGCAGATTTTTCTGAAGAAGTTTCTGAGCGCCAGGTGCGTTTGCAGCGCCCCTGTAGTGGCAGCGGAAGTAAAATCTCCCAATAAGTCACCCCATTTAGGAAAGTGCACCCCTCAAAGAATTCATCTTGGGGTGCGGTGAGTGGTTTGACCCCACAGGTATTAGAGGAAAGTATTCAAAATAAGACAGTAAAAATGAAAAACTTGAATTTTTCCAATAATATGTTGGTTTAGTAAAAAATTTCTGAATTTCACGAGGAATGGGAGAGAAAACGTACCCCAAAATCTGTAACGCAGGTTCTCCTGAGTAGAATGGTACCCCATATGTGGACATAAACCACAGAATGGGCACACAGCCGGGCTCAGAAGGGAAGGAGCGCCAATTTGCTGGAGCAAAACCGCAGCTAGTAATGGTTATTAGAATAGCGCAGTTACTAAAATACAATAAAAAATGAGATTACAGGTAATGTGGGGGGGTTACGGACAGTCTGGAGGTGGTTACGGACAGTCTGGAGGTGGTTACGGACAGTCTGGAGGTGGTTACGGACAGTCTGAGGTGGTTACGGGTAATCTGGAGGTGGTTACGGGCAACCTGCGGCGGTTACGGCAACCTGCGGTGGTAACCGGCAACTTGCGGTGGTAACAGGCAACGTGGGGTGGTTACGGATAAACTGAAGCGCTTATAGGTAATCTGGGATGGGTACATGTAATTTGGGGTGGTTACCAGACAATCTGGAGGAGGGTCACTGGCAATTTGGGGTGGTTACGGGCAACGTGCAGTGGTTAGAGGCAACGTGCGGTGGTTCAGGGGCAACATGCAGTGGGCAGGGGCAACGTGCGGTGGTCAGGGGCAACATGCAGTGGTCAGGGGCAACGTGCGGTGGTCAGGGGCAACGTGCGGTGGTCAGGGGCAATGTGCGGTGGTCAGTGGCAATGTGGGGTGCTTAGAGGCAGCGTGCGGTGGTCAGGGGCAACGTGCGGTGGTCAGGGGCAACGTGCGGTGGTCAGGGGCAATGTGCGGTGGTTAGAGGCAACGTGCGGTGGTTAGAGGCAGCGTGCGGTGGTCAGGGGCAAGGTGCGGTTGTTAGAGGCAACGTGCGGTGGTCAGGGGCAAAGTGCGGTGGTCAGGGCAACGTGCGGTGGTCAGGGGCAATGTGCGGTGGTCAGGGGCAACGTGCGGTGGTCAGGGGCAACGTGCGGTGGTTAGAGGCAACGTGGCGGTGGTCAGGGGCAACGTGCGGTGGTTAGAGGCAACGTGCGCTGGTTAGAGGCAACGTGCGCTGGTTAGAGGGAACGTGCGCTGGTTAGAGGGAACGTGCGCTGGTTAGAGGCAACGTGCGCTGGTTAGAGGGAACGTGCGCTGGTTAGAGGCAATGTGCGCTGGTTAGAGGGAACGTGCGCTGGTTAGAGGCAACGTGCGCTGGTTAGAGGGAACGTGCGCTGGTTAGAGGGAACGTGCGCTGGTTAGAGGCAACGTGCGGTGGTTAGAGGGAACGTGCGCTGGTTAGAGGCAATGTGCGCTGGTTAGAGGCAACGTGCGCTGGTTAGAGGGAACGTGCGCTGGTTAGAGGCAATGTGCGCTGGTTAGAGGCAACGTGCGCTGGTTAGAGGGAACGTGCGCTGGTTAGAGGCAATGTGCGCTGGTTAGAGGGAACGTGCGCTGGTTAGAGGGAACGTGCGCTGGTTAGAGGCAATGTGCGCTGGTTAGAGGGAACGTGCGCTGGTTAGAGGGAACGTGCGCTGGTTAGAGGCAATGTGCGCTGGTTAGAGGCAATGTGCGCTGGTTAGAGGCAATGTGCGCTGGTTAGAGGCAATGTGCGCTGGTTAGAGGCAATGTGCGCTGGTTAGAGGCAATGTGCGCTGGTTAGAGGCAATGTGCGCTGGTTAGAGGCAATGTGCGCTGGTTAGAGGGAACGTGGCGCTGGTTAGAGGGAACGTGTGGTGGTCAGTGGCAACGTGCGCTGGTTAGAGGCAATGTGCGCTGGTTAGAGGCCAACGTGCGCTGGTTAGAGGGAACGTGCGCTGGTTAGAGGCAACGTGCGCTGGTTAGAGGCAACGTGCGCTGGTTAGAGGCAATGTGCGCTGGTTAGAGGCAATGTGCGCTGGTTAGAGGCAATGTGCGCTGGTTAGAGGGAACGTGCGCTGGTTAGAGGCAACGTGCGCTGGTTAGAGGCAATGTGCGCTGGTTAGAGGCAATGTGCGCTGGTTAGAGGCAATGTGCGCTGGTTAGAGGCAATGTGCGCTGGTTAGAGGCAACGTGCGGTGGTCAGGGGCAGCATGCGGTCGTCAGTGGCAACGTGGGGTGGTTAGAGGGAACGTGCGGTGGTTAGAGGGAACGTGCGCTGGTTAGAGGGAACGTGCGCTGGTTAGAGGCAATGTGCGCTGGTTAGAGGCAACGTGCGCTGGTTAGAGGGAACGTGCGCTGGTTAGAGGGAACGTGCGGTGGTCAGTGGCAACGTGCGGTGGTTAGAGGCAACGTGCGGTGGTCAGGGGCAGCATGCGGTCGTCAGTGGCAACGTGGGGTGGTTAGAGGCAGCGTGCGGTGGTCAGGGGCAACGTGAGGTGGTCAGAGGCAGCGTGCGGTAGTTACGGGCAATCTGGAGGGGGTCCCTGGCAATTTGGGGTGGTTACGGTCAAGGTGTGGTGGTTATGGGCAACGTGCAGTGGTTACATGTAGTCTGGCGTGTTTACAGGCAACCTGCGGCGGTTACGGGCAAACTAGGGCGGATACGGGCAACCTGTGGTGGTTACGGGTAATCTGGGAGTAAACCGCAATTATTACTATAATAAAAAGTGTGTTTTATTTTATTTGTATGTTTTTCACTTTTTCACATTTACACTTTTTCACACTTGTGCTTTTTTCCACTTTCATTGTCACTGTATTACTATGATTTCTGTAATATTTTCTATCACAGTAATCATAGTTTAGTGACAGAGACCAAATTGGTCTCTGTCACTTTAAATTTTCAGAGCTAACTGCTTCTGACGCGCATGCGCACATCAGAAGCAGTCAGGACGTCGAGGAGGACGGAGCTCCCTGGATCAGGTAATGTATGTGGGGAAGGGGGGGCGACTTACTGACACTTTTATCCCCTGTCACCAATGATTATGGTGACGGTATAAAAGTGCCGGCAGCACTGGGAACAGGCGATCAGCGGTATATAGTATATACCGCCGATCGCCTGTTCCGGGACCCCACAGGGGGGTCCCCGATCACTGCCCCATGCTCTCCGCTACCTCCGGTGGCGGAGAGCATGGCTGTTTTCATTAATTTTTTTATTTCCATCGCTGCGAACAAACATCGTTTGTTCGCAGCGATGGGGGGGGGGGGCGGGGGCGGCCATCTTGGATGTGATGGCCGCCCAGGGGGGGGCTGATCTGGGGTCTGATTTACACTTATTTCATCTCCCCCCACCGTGGATTCACGGTGGGGGGAGATGAAATGCAGCTGCGGCGCCGGTACTGGCGGATCGCCGCTATAACGGAAATAGCGGCGATCCGCCAGTATCGGGGGGGGACACGGAACGGCCAGGGGGAGCATCAGTAGTGGCGGCAGGAGGAGGCAACATTGCCACAGCCCCCTCCCAGCGGCCTGATCGCCTCCCAAACCACAAATCTCCCCATAGACGCTGCGGTCGCATTGACCGCGGCGTCTATGGGGTTAACTGCCCGGGGGGAGCGCGGCTCCCTCCGGGCAGAGGCAGCGGGAGGAAGCGGTGTGGGTACTGCCTGCCTCCCCACTGCCCGATCTCACCTAGGGACAGCGGGGGGAGGCAGGGAAAGCATGACGTTTGGGAAACGTCATGTTGCGGCAAGGGGGTAAGAAGCGGCACATTGTAGAGGAGGAGGTCACATTGTAGAAGAGGAGGTCACATTGTAGAAGAGGAGGTCACATTGTAGAGGAGGTCACATTGTAGAAGAGGAGGTCACATTGTAGAGGAGGTCACATTGTAGAGGAGGTCACATTGTAGAAGAGGAGGTCACATTGTAGAGGAGGAGGTCACATTGTAGAGGAGGAGGTCACATTGTAGAAGAGGAGGTCACATTTGTAGAAGAGGAGGTCACATTGTAGAGGAGGTCACATTGTAGAGGGAGTCACATTGTAGAAGAGGAGGTCACATTGTAGAGGAGGTCACATTGTAGAGGAGGAGGTCACATTGTAGAAGAGGAGGTCACATTGTAGAAGAGGAGGTCACATTGTAGAAGAGGAGGGTCACATTGTAGAGGAGGTCACATTGTAGAAGAGGAGGTCACATTGTAGAAGAGGAGGTCACATTGTAGAGGAGAAACAGATTGCTGAACTTCAGGAAGACCAGCCAAATGACAACACTGCCGGCTGCTAATGAAAGCGCTCAATGCAGTGAAGTCCTAGGTGCATTGCCCCCTGGGAAACATGAGTATGCAAAAGAGGAGTCAGTGGAGCCTCATTGAATGAGTCTCAAACACAGGACTAGCCAGATATCCTCCGGGAAGGACCCAGCCAAGTGGCAGCTCCTGTTAGGAAACCACCAAATCCACCATATTAAGTGGCCCTATAAGTCAGTGTAATGACAAGGGATAAACCAAGGCTAGGTAGCCATCCACATAGAGCTGTTTCGGGGTGTTGCCCCTCATCAGTGTGGAGCAGGATTCTGGCTAGGTGGGAGCAATGCCTAGTAGAGCCATAAGAGAAACAGATTGCTGAATATGGATATCTGGCTAGTCCTGTGTTTTGAGACTCTTCAATGAGGCTCCACTGACTCCTCTTTTGCATACTCATGTTTCCCAGGGGGCAATGCACCTAGGACTTCACTACATTGAGCGCTTTCATTAGCAGCCGGCAGTGTTGTCGTTTGGTTGGTCTCCCTGAGTTCAGCAATCTGTTTCTCTTATGGCTCTACTAGGCATTGCTCCCACCTAGCCAGAATCCTGCTCCACACTGATGAGGGGCAACACCCCGAAACAGCTGTCTGTGGATGGTTTACCTGGCCTTGGTTTATCCCTGGTCATTACACTGACTTATAGGGCCCACTTAATATGGTGGATTTGGTGGTTTTCCTACAGAAGCCGCCCCTTGGCTGGGTCCTTCCCGGAGGGATATCTGGCTAGTCCTGTGTTTTGAGACTCTTCAATGAGGCTCCACTGACTCCTCTTTTGCATACATTGTAGAGGAGGGTCACATTGTAGAGGAGGTCACATTGCTGAGCGCCCCACAGTGACATCTACACCCACTCACAACATTAGGGACCTACTAGGCCATGGGAGACTTAACAAACAGAATCCACAAAAAGAGGGGTCAGGGCTCACATCCAGGTCAGCTAAGGGTCATGGCCTCACATCCAGGTCAGCGAAGGGTCAGGGCTCACATCCAGGTCAGCGAAGGGTCATGGCTCACATCCAGGTCAGCTAAGGGTCATGGCTCACATCCAGGTCAGCGAAGGGTCAGGGCTCACATCCAGGTCAGCGAAGGGTCATGGCTCACATCCAGGTCAGCTAAGGGTCATGGCTCACATCCAGGTCAGCTAAGGGTCAGGCTCACATCCAGGTCAGCGAAGGGTCATGGCTCACATCCAGGTCAGCGAAGGGTCATGGCTCACATCCAGGTCAACGAAGGGTCATGGCTCACATCCAGGTCAGCGAAGGGTCATGGCTCACATCCAGGTCAGCGAAGGGTCATGCTCACATCCAGGAGTCAGCTAAGGGTCATGGCTCACATGCAGCCCGTCAGCTAAGGGTCATGGCTCACATCCAGGTCAGCGAAGGGTCATGGCTCAAATCCAGGTCAGCGAAAGGGTCATGGCTCACATCCAGAGTCAGCGAAGGGTCATGGCTCCACATCCAGGTCAGCGAAGGGTCATGGCTCACATCCAGCCATGTCAGCGAAGGGTCATGGCTCACATCCAGGTTAGCGAAGGGTCTATGGCTCACATCCAGGTCAGCGAAGGGTCATGGCTCACATCCAGGTCAGCGAAGGGTCATGGCTCACATCCAGGTCAGCGAAGGGTCATGGCTCACATCCAGGTCAGCGAAGGTCATGGCTCACATCCAGGTCAGCGAACAAGCGAAGGGTCATGGCTCACATCCAGGTCAGCGAAGGGTCATGGCTCACATCCAGGTCAGCGAAGGGTCATGGCTCACATCCAGGTCAGCGAAGGGTCATGGCTCACATCCAGGTCAGCGAAGGGTCATGGCTCACATCCAGGTCAGCGAAGGGTCAGGGCTCACATCCAGGTGAGCGAAGGTCATGGCTCACATCCAGGTCAGCGAAGCGGGTCAGGGCTCACATCCAGGTCACGAAGGGTCATGCTCACATCCAAGGTCAGCGAAGGGTCATGGCTCACATCCAGGTCAGCTAAAGGGTCAGGGCTCACATCCAGGTCAGCCAAAGGTCATGGCTCACATCCAGGTCAGCGAAGGGTCATGGCTCACATCCAGTCAGCGAAGGGTCATGGCTCACATCCAGGTCAGCGAAGGGTCAGGGCTCACATCCAGGTCAGCGAAGGGTCATGGCTCACATCCAGGTCAGCCAAGGGTTCATGGCTCACATCCAGGTCAGCTAAGGGTCATGGCTCACATCCAGGTCAGCGAAGGGTCATGGCTCACATCCAGGTCAGCGAAGGGTCATGGCTCACATCCAGGTCAGCGAAGGGTCATGGCTCACTTCCAGGTCAGCAAAGGGTCATGGCTCACAGTCCAGGTCAGCGAAGGTCATGGCTCACGTCCAGGTCAGCGAAGGGTCATGGCTCACGTCCAGGTCAGCGAAGGGTCATGGCTCACGTCCAGGTCAGCGAAGGGTCATGGCTCACGTCCAGGTCAGCGAAGGGTCATGGCTCACGTCCAGGTCAGCGAAGGTCATGGCTCACGTCCAGGTCAGCGAAGGGTCATGGCTCACGTCCAGGTCAGCGAAGGGTCAGGGCTCACATCCATGGTCAGCGACAAGGGTCAGGGCTCACATCCAGGTCAGCGAAGGGTCATGGCTCACATCCAGGTCAGCGAAGGGTCATGGATCACATCCAGGTCAGCGAAGGGTCAGGGCTCACGTCCAGGTCAGCGAGGGTAATTAAGTGTGGCCATTGCAACTACTGCGATCACTAAATAGTGGTAGATCCATTATACTAGGTGGCCATGAACATGTGCTTAATGACTGTATGACATGCAAAACAGGGAAGGAGCAGACTCTGAGAGCATGTCAGATGAGTGCAGACAGGGAAAGCTAGCCCCCGCATGATCAGACTGGGAAAGCTAGCCCCCGCAATGATCAGACCCGGAAAGCTAGCCCCCGCATGATCAGAGCGGAAAGCTAGCCCCCGCATGATCAGACAGGGAAAGCTAGCCCCGCATTGATCAGACTGGGAAAGCTAGCCCCCGCATGATCATACCGGGAAAGCTAGCCCCCGCATGATCAGGACCGGGAAAGCTAGCCCCCGCATGATCAGACCGGGAAAGCTAGCCCCCGCATGATCAGACAGGGAAAGCTAGCCCCCGCCTATGCATAGACCGGGAAGTTAGCCCCCGCATGATCAGACTGGGAAAGCTAGCCCCCGCATGATCAGAACCGGGCAAAGTTAGCCCCCGCATGATCATACTGGAAGCTAGCCCCAGCCCATGATCAGACCGGGAAAGCTAGCCCCCCCGCATGATCAGACTGGGAAAGCTAGCCCCCCGCATGATCAGACCGGGAAAGCTAGCCCCCCGCATGATCAGACCGGGAAGTTAGCCCCCGCATGATCAGCCGGGAAAGTTAAGTCCCCCGTAATGATCAGACACAATTCAGCAGGAACAGGTGGCCGATTTCCTCACACTCAGGGTGGTATATACACGGAACGATAATCGTCGAATTGGCCCGATTACGGCCGATTATCGCACTCAGTGTAATAATGACAACGATCAGCTGATGACAACGATCATCGGCTGCCATCGTTGATATAGGTTAGAACCATATTTTAGTCGGGCGACCGAACCGCCGCACCGCTGCGTGTAATAGCGTTGCGTGAGCCGGCGACTAACGATATACATTACCCATCCACCTCCAGGTCCGAGCTGCTCTGCCTGCCTTCCTCGCTGCTTACTCCCTGCGTCCCGGACGCGCTTCTAGCGTCACAGAGGCCTGTCAGCCTGATAGCTATGTGAGCGGCCTATCAGCTGACAGGCCTCTGTGACGCTAGAGAGCGCGCGGCGAACACCCCCGGGCAGCCAGAAGCGGACACAGGAGCAGCCCTGGAACGTGGATGGGAGGTAATGTATGCCAGTTTAGCAAGGGCTGCAAGGACACGGTAACGTGTCCTTGCAGCTCTTGTCAAACGATTATCGGGCCGTGTAATAGGTCCAGTAAACGAGCAACGATCTAGCAGATCGCTGCTCGTTTACAGGTATTATCGGGCCCTGCTCGGACCCCGTGTAAGACCACCTTATGGAGGGTTATGGAATTCTCCCTCCCCACATATAGGTGGGGGTGATAGAAAGCGCTTGGCGCCTGGCTCTTAATACTGGTAGTGATGGGAATACTGCCCTATGTGAGTCCCTATATCGGATATGCTAGCCAGGGTCATTTCTACTTTATTTTTATTGTGTTTGTTTGTCAACTCACATTGTTTGATAAAGTGCACACATGAAGGAAGTGAGGTAGCAGTCACATGAGGGTGGTCACACACCTGTCTCCCCCGCTCCCGATGGTCTGAACACATGCTGGTGAGTGCGCCTTCTTTTACTTTATTCATTGTATATACTATCCGTATACTGCAGGGCGAGTGACACTATATACTATCTATATACTGCTGGTGAGTGCCGCCTTTTACCCTTATTCATTGTATATACTATCCGTATACTGCAGGGCGAGTGACACTATAGAGGATTAGGTAAGTGTGAGTTCAACTGCTAGTGACTTGGCGAGGTTTAAACATATGGAGGTATGTATCCTAAAGACTGGAGTATAAATAAGAAGTAAAAGAAAAGTATAGGTCCTCAAGAAATCAAGAATTAATGTCGTGTGATGAGGAAAATAGTAATTGATAAACAATAGACGGTCCGAGAGAAGAATAAACTAAATAACACTTTACTTGATAAGTAAAAATACTGAGGTTAAAAATTATGGTACCATAACCAATCAGTTATAGAAAGTGAAACAATCAATATAAAATCATATATAAAGACAGTATAAAAAACCATGTGACCCTAATATAGCAAATATATGCAAATCCAAGCAAGAAATAAGCACTGCTGTGCAGTAATATACAATAATAAAAACAATAATTAAATGATTATTGAATCATGATGAGCACTAATGGGCAAACGGGCAATATGCAAAGTTGAGTGAGTCCCGGGATATGTGGATAATCCGTTTAAAGTTCATCAATATGTAAAGATGGGTGAATTACGGACTGTATACACTGCAGTTG